>NC_088792.1:59954000-60254000 GCF_011386835.1 Chrysemys picta bellii | reverse complement strand
CTCATGGAGCGGTGCCTCTTATTGTGTACCGTGTCATTAATGTCTATGTACAGAAGAAGGTGGCTATTACATTGAATTTCTCAAGCCTGGAATTTCTCAAGCATGTGATAGCACCAGCACAGTCCATAGGAATATTCATCTTATTCACACTTTTCTTTCTCAAATATCTATTTTTAGAAAATGCATTGAGTGGATTCTTGCACATCCACAACATCCAGTCTGTTACTCTCGTCACATTGTAGTCAGTCACCTTAAAAAATCCATGTTAATTAAATCTATCCTTAAATAAGAAACTACCTGAATGATCGCACTAAAACAGTTCTTATGAGTTCATCTAGCCAGCCACTGGATGGCACAATTGCTTTACTTAAATAATGCTAAACCAGTTTTTCTTTTACTGAATAAATAACTTGAACAAATAACATGAACAGTCTCAATTTGAACTACTTCTCTTAAAAACAATGCAATAAATGTAAGTGCAAATCCAACAAGGTACTGCAAGGAAGAAGCACAATGTTTGAATCCATAAGTATATAACATTCTGCAAAAACTACTAATTTTAACAAATAAAAAAATCAATTATTTGAGCAATAGACAAATGGCAGAACTCTGCTTTCATTTACACCCGTGCAACTTCATTAACTTCAAGGGAGTGAACAAAGGCAGAAACAAAGGCAGGTAAGTCTTCAGTGGCAATATAGAAGTTTAACAGAATGAAATTTGGCCTGTTTATTATTAAAAAAAAATTAAATTCATAGGACCTAATTCTGCTCTCATTGAAGTCAATGGGAATTTCACAGTTGAGTTTACTGGGACTACGATTTGGCTCCTCATGTTTCCAGGACATTATTTATTATGCAATACACAACACAAACTATTTGATCTAGCTGCATAGGTGCTGGAACAAGAAGTGCTGGGGGTGCTACCACAGCCTCCTCGCTTGAAGTAGTTTCTATCAGACACAGGGATTACAGTTTGGTTCAGTGGCTTTCAGCATCCCCACTGTACAAATTGTTCCAGCGCCCCACCTTGCTGTGATTCCTTTTTTTAAAAAAGTACGAAAGATGTGAAATCAATTTTACATATGCAGTGGTATGGAGGGTTTAGATTATAGGCTACAACAATCTGGTGGGCTATTGTGTTATTGGGAATGGAAAATTCTATAGGGGTGACAATTAATCCTTGTGTAGAACAACGCCTATGCACCACAAATTTAAGATCTCAGGTTTAAGTGTAATTAAAGAGGGGCACAGTCCTTACGTTGAACCTCTGCACAAGGGTGAATTTTGCCGTTAGGCCCTGCTGTTGGAAGTTGTATCTAATGGGTGTATTGCTGACTTCAGTAAGGTGCATGAGAACAGGTATCTGCTCACAGAAAACAGGGCACAGAAGTGAAGTCTAAGTGTTTATGACTTTAAATTGATTGGTTTTAAAATTTGTAAGGCACCTAGAATCCCAGACAGGCCCTGTAAAAACGAACAGAAATAAATATAACCATGAAGTTGTAAAAACACAAAGCAACTATGGAGATTGAGAATAACTTGGAGTTTACCTGTGGAAACAATGGCACATGGCCAGTTTAGAATCCCAGAGTCTCCCAAGCTGTAACAAAGCAGATTTTGAATAGGCATAATTCAGAAACAGATGAATAAACAGTAGTTATATGAAAATCTGACCAATTCAAGTGTAGAGGAGGGATTCTTTGACGAGGAAAGGAGTGTTCCCTTGAGATTTGAAACCACTGGATAGAACTGAAAAAGCCCGTGTTAAATACTACCAAATACTCCTTCACAGATCCAAGACATCACTGTTAAGTAATAGCTTGTCACCATGAAAACAGTCCTTTTTAATAGAAATACTGATATTATTAGAATACAACAATTGCTGCACTAGTTGATGCTGTTATAAAAGGCGTATTGGCCATACTTCATTCTAGATTTTGCTGTGAGTTTACAATTTAGAATCAGATTCTATATTCAGTTCATAAAACAATGCTCATCTTTAAAGGAATAGAATCAATATTTTTTTTAAATTAATTTCTCTCTCTCTCAAAAAAAAATCAATTTCTTGCAATTTCTCTGCTCCACTGGCACAAATTGAACCTGAAGCTGGCAGTGCTGGCTAGTGGATGATTACTCTAAAGTAGGAGGCTCCTCGGGTGGCATAGATCCAATGTATTGTAGAGGACGATGTTGCAACTTTGCATTGTCACTGGGTCACTGTATAAATCACTGTGTTGATTTACAGTACTTGTACAACAATTGAGAAGATAATAGTTGATACAGAATCAATATACTAATATACTCAGGGCTTTGCTGATGCCACAATCTGCAACCAATTCCTTAGCGTGAATTAAAGCGCATGGTTACTTACAGCCAGCTCTTTACAATGCATATAATTTTGGGCCTGATTCAACCATGGCATTATTCTAGCTTTATAAATAGGGGTCAACCAAATTTGCAGCTGTGAAAATCATGTCACAGATTGTGTAATTTGGTCTCCCCCATGAAATCTGGACTGGATGCCAGCTCTGAAAGCAAAGTGGAGATCAGTGGCTGATGGGCAGGCACCTAGTTCTGAAGGGAGCACTGCTGCCAGCAGCAGGATAGAAGTAAGGGTGGCAGTACCACTACCCTCTAGTAGACCTGTGACCCCCTTTTGGGTTGGGGCCCCCAGTTTGAGAAATGCAGCTGAGAAAGCACACGTTTTTGTGGCTTGGTCACGGCATAAATAACAAATTTCATGGACGTGTTACACAGCCACAAAATTTGCTATTTATGCTGTGACCCCAACCCATGAAAAATGTGGGATTTCTCTGAAATTTAAGTAGACCCCTATTTATCAATGGAATTCATTCCTGGAGCAATGCTGTTATGATTCTGCTCTTTAACTTTAATCTTTAAGTGTTTATCTTTTAAAACATTTACAATTATTAACTATTCAAAGAGTTAAGGATTTTCACTGACTCCACTCTCTACGTTGCCAGGGAAAATGAATTGCGGATTTTGTCTTTCCTACTGTTGTCTAAGAAATAAACTTACTGGCATATTTTACAAAACACTAATACTGAGCAATATATTTGGGGCTTATCATCTCTCTCAATGTGCCAGTACAGCAAGTGAACATTCTCATTATCCAGCAAATGAACTTAGTGTCCACAGTTACCCCTTATATGAGCTTCCCCCTAATATGGCTACACCATTCAGGCTCCTGTGCTGAATTAAGCCCATTATAAATCTTGGGAGAAATCCTAAATTCGTTGGAAGTCAATGAGAGATATGCCATTGACTTTAATGGGAGTTGGGATAACACTCTCCATCTTTATTGATAATACAAAGTGTTAAATGACTTTAGGACATGCACCTCATCAATACAAAGAATGTTGCATTCCCAAAAACAAAAATTAGGCCTGGATCCAACAACTTGTTGGGGTCCACTAGGCATAGCTACCAGGTAACTCGGGAGAGCGGAAGGCCAAAAATGTCAATGAAACTCTTTTGCTCTGGGCCTACCTGAACCACAGTGACTCCATCTTGGGAACTCTCACCTACTTCTATGCTAACTGTTTACATGCTCTGAAGTAGGCTGAAGCAGAAATGTATTGGTCAGCGTTTCTAGCAGATGGCTGCAGTTTCACTCACACTAGCAGAAATAATAGAGATAAGAAGCGGGGTAGTTAGTTTGCAGGCGTCTAATCCAAGGTCGCAACGACTGAGAAAGTTTTCTCACAAGCTTATGTAGAGTTTATTGTAACAGTTGTCTGGAAGGGAGGGGTAAGAGGGAACAGCCAGACAAAGAGATGTATGCAAACAGTTTGGAGTATAAAAGGTAAAAGTTGTTTGTATTTGTTGCACTGGATTTGAGACATGCTGGTCTCCTAGTGCCATTTCAGAGCTCTGAAATAAACTTGGCTTGCTTTCTCCCCTCGGTGTCTTTATTGGTGCCAAGCACACCGGGCGACGAACCCCCTGTTTGCCATCTCGGGCCCAGTTCTGGGCAGGCAACAAACTGATGGCACGGACTGGGCACACCTCTGCACCCAATTACAGGATTGGGGCTTTAAAAGGAGATACACTTTTTTCAGCAATCAGTTTGTGAAAAGGATTCTATTTCTGAGAAGTTTCATCACAAGACCAGAAATTTCACCTGCGATCTTGAATTCTATCATGTCCCCATATCAAGTAATTCAACAAAGCAAATGCCATGGTCTGATGGCTTATTGTAGTGAATCAAATGTCCAAAGATGGAGTGTGGGCCTCACCCTTTAAAATGTGGCCATGAAAAGGAAATACACTTGGCACCTGCCCAAATCCCACATTTGTACATGCAGTCCATGGGATCACACACCTACTCTAGCTACCCAGGAGTACATGCAAGAGCAATTTTTGGCAGGTGTGGCCATTGCATCCATGTTTGGAAATTTGGTCCAATTCATTTTAAAATATGAAGAGGAAGGTTCAACTTAATATACAATTTGGGCTAATAATACACATTTCCAGGATACGTTCAGCTTGTGCACTAATTTTGGACTCCTAGCTTCTTCCTTTGTCATAAAATTTCCTCTCCCTATTTGTCAAACGGAGTTTAAATGAACAAATAAATCCCTAAGTAAAACACAGTCACCGAGAAATCAAATACAATTAAAAATCTTTTCCCATCTCACCGTACCCAGTGTTAGTATTATACATTATGAAATAAACAGAAAACTGAGGACTCCTCCACACGACTGAAGGGCCCCCCGCCGCCGAAATGCCACCAAAGATCCAGACTGCTGCCGGGTGAGTACAAGTGCCGCAGCTCCCCCGCTTTGCCCCAGGCCCCCCTGAATCCTCTGGGCAGCCCTGGGGGAGGTTGTACCATATCAGCATGGTTAAAGCACCAAAACTTTTTGTACACATACAAAGTTGTTCATTCGGTGTAGGTCCAATATAGGTCTCCAGCCCCCACCTTTCTTTTGGGTTAGAAAGTAGTGGGAGTAGAATCCTTTTCCCCAATGTTGTGTTGGTACATGTTTGACTGTTTGACTAAATGGAGAAGATGAGCCACCTCCATGCAGAGAAGGTGCTCGTGAGAGGGGTCCCTAAGAGGGACGGGGAAGGGGAAAGGGTGGGCGGGGGAGATAGGAAAGGGATGGAGTAACCTGACTGAGCTATTTCCAGGACCCAGCAGTCCTGCGTGATCTGTTGCCAGATATGGTGGAAAGCCTGGAGGCAGTAGCCAAATGGGCAAATAGGCAGCGGAGTCAAGGGGTGGTCGCGCAGACCCCAACCAGCACTTCAAAATTCTTTGTTACCTGATGGTGGGAAGTAGTTTGTTGTGCCTCATTTTGCCTGCACCTATGAGGTCTGTTGTGGTTTTTCCCAGTGTCATAGGGTCTGGACTGTGGTCGGTGATATTGTTGTGCGCTGGGCCTCTGATAAGGTTGATACCGTGGTTTCCTGGGGATGAATGGGTATATGCCCAATGTGCGCAAAGTGGCTCTAGAGTCTTTCATAGTGTGAAGGACTTCATCTTTTTTTGTTGTTGTTGTTGTTGTTGTTGGAAAAGAGTTTATCTTTGTTAAAGGGGAGAACCTCCACTTTGGACTTCAAATCTTTGGGGATACCGGATGCCGAGAGCCAGGAAGAATGGCGCATCACCACTGCAGTGGTGTGGGCTGCTGGATCAGCCATGTCCATGGACGCTTGTAGTGCCGTCCTAGACACCAACTGACCTTCGACGAGGACTAACTTGAAGTCTGCTCTCCTGTCCTCTGGTATGTGGGAGGCAAATCAAAGAGCTTGTTGTAGTTGTCATGGTCATAGCTTGCAAGGAGGGCGGAATAATTTGCAATTCTAAATTGTAGAGTAGAACAGGATGAAAAACCTTGTGGTCTAGGAGGTCAAGGCTTTGAGGTCCTTGTCCTGCGGAGTGGGCCGGTAGTGTGGCTGCTTTGTTCTTTGTGTTGCTGCATCCACCAGAATAGAATTGGGTTGTGGGTGGGAAAATGAGAAATTGACATCCCTCGTGGGCATGTGGAGGCATGAAGGCAACTTCTGAGGCTGATGGCGAGGCAGGACTATAATCTTAAATCAAAGCTAATATAAAATAATTGAAACCAAAAGGGCCTGGTTCTTTGGCTGGAACTTGATCCAACTAATTTTTATTTTTGATAATATGTAACACAGTAGATGGTCCGTTTTCCCTCTTTCATACAACAATGTATTTTCTTAATAGGAAATTCAACTTTCTGCTGGTTTGCAAAACAGACTGCATAAGCATTCTTCTTCATATCTATTCTTGAAGAAGAAGAAGAAGAATGAGAAAACATTGACCTCCTAATTGTTTGTCATATACAAGGTCACACTTTCAAAGTCCTGTCCAATAACTGAGCCATGGAAAATATACATGTAAGTAAGTAAACTCCATGTATTCCCGTGTGCTCAGATACACAGAGAAATGTCATAGTTACACAAACGTATGTTTATGCTCACTCACAACTAAGGTATTTGATGGGTACTGTGCACATTGTGTGGCATATCCATTGCAGAGGCCATGAAACAATAGGCCCCCCAGACTACCACTTAGCTTGAGAATCCCCATTTATTTTAGGCTGGATAGTCCCGAAAGAAACAACTGTGTTTTTTCCATGCTGCAAGAGACCCAGAAGGCTGTGGCTGCAGAGCAGGTCAAGTTGACCTATTTGAGAGTCACTGTGCCCTGCACAATAGACTTCCTTCTCACCAAAAAAATAAAAATATAATTACCAACATTGCTGAGAAGGCCCTTTGGGTCAATGGGTGAGATATCTGCAGTGAGGAGTCCTCAGTGGTGGAAATCACGTTCTCCATCAGTCAAATTCAGACCTGTTTCGAGCGCAGTTCCGTTGATTTCAATGGAGCTGCAAACTCTTTTACAGCAGTAATGAATCTGGCCAAATGTGTTGGTTTTTGTTTGCTAATTAAAATGTAACTGAATTTAAAAATATATTGTAGAGCTTCCCTTCAGTAACTGATACCTGAATGATTTGTTTTGCTGGTAACAGTTTTATTGCATCTCTATTTACATTCACAAATGTCATTACAGAACAACAACATTCATATTTTGGGGCATTGTTTGGTTTGAAGGCAAGAAAATGATTAAAGGCCAGATGATGATCTGGGCTGAGTGGAAAGCACAGGAGCTGACGCGGAGCTTGACACACTCTTGCCATGAAGCCTTGGTAGGCCCTGGGTCCAGGTATTAGAGGTTGGTGAGTGCTGTGCACCCATTACTCCCCATCATGGGGAACAGATCTTATTTACTGGGTTAGCTAAACATTTAGGGGTCAGTTCTTTGGACATGCGCACACACGCACTCTCCCAACAGCATCAACGGGAGCTAGCAGCTTCAGTACCACAAGCTATTTGCTCATGCTTAGAACACAAGAGATATCGCCCTCTCAGACAGTTTCAGGCCAGGCAAGTTTTCTGTACAATTAAAGTTTTATTTATTTCGTACATTTTAAATGTTTTGTTATAAACCCAGGGTTGCAAGCACATATTTCCAAGGGTCTTTTCTTTATTGTAGATCAACAAAATAAAACCCTCCAACACCCTTCAAAATCTGCTCTTCTGCTAGTAATGCTCAGCTCGATAACAGCTTCTTCTCCTCGCTCCCCCCTCTCACTGATCCCTTTCCGGTTGCTATAGTGCCACCATGTACTCCAGATCTTTACTCAAACCATCATTGTGCTTTTTAAACACAGATCTTTTTGGTCAGCTCTCTCTCTCACTCACGCCCTTAGCCCAACGGGAATCCTGCAGAGACTGAAATTACACAATAGGGGAGTACGCCTACATCACTGTTGTCAAAGAAGTAGTTGAAGTCAGGGCCTCTTTCATCCCTAGGCTCTAGAGGCTGTAAGGTAGGTTTCCCTTCTCTTCTGAGAGCTTGAACTACAAGCTTTTTTCTTGTCAAGGGGATCTGCAAAACAGTATGAGTAGCATTAGATTGGAGCCAAACCACCTTAATCCCTATTAGGGTCACTGACTATGCAATGAGGTGAATGATGTGAATAATTATAAGACATTATGCTATAATGGTGCCAAAAACTATCACTATGTGGACAAATAGTCCAGTTTAATAGCTGCATTTCACATCCTATGTGGAGAAAGAGATGAGCTTCATAAAGCTCATTTACCATCATTCCACAACAGGGGTGAGCATTGGGAGATGCTCCACATAGCTTGGTACCAGGACCACTGTCGTTAATGGGGAGAGGGCTTTGTAGGTGCATAAGTTTATTTGCTATAGCTCATACTTTACCTCTAACAGTTCCTCAACTTCGTCCTCTTCCACTGAAATTATGAAAATTGTGGTCATCGTTCTAACATTTGAAAGAAAAAAAGAGGTAAAATGATACATTTTTCCTTTTCTTAACATTTAGAACATTCTCTTCTTATGTTGCCCTATGTCATTTCCAAGGTTTCTCTCTTGCGTTGCTGAGTCCAAGGGCTCATGTAAGTGACATACAGATTGTCATGAACACAGCAGCCCTTACTTGAATGCTAATTCTTGTTCCGGCGCTGTTGTGCTATTTTCAATTAAACAAAAACAGTTCTTGCTAGAATTAGCAATTTATGGTCACGATGAAAGAATGAATAAGGGCTAGGAAGTGATTATGTGAAACAAAACTGAGCTAAAAAGGTTAATTTTGGTGGTGTCACATCATGGGCAAGTTTTGAAAACAGCTCCACTCATTTAGACTTTCTTGGTCCCCTGTCGGTCTCTGTAGTTGATCAGCTATGTTCTTAAAGCATAGAAGTCCTTTTCATGTCAGTTTGGCCTAGAATTTTGTAGGGAAATTATTACGACCACAATCAACATAAGAACAAAGTGCATGTCCCTTTCACAATTTACATTTTGGCCAGTGTTAGAAAAGCAGCATAACTGTGTCTTATGAGGATACAGATGTGTACGGGGAGACTTTGGCAAACCAGTAAAGTTCTTGAAACCACTATGGCTTATTGTTAAAAAGCAACCTAGTCAGCAGGCTGTAAAATGGCCATGCAGCTTGACCGAGGCAGGAGGGGAGGGGGTTTTGGGTGCCACAGAAAGGGCAGCTTGACCCCGCGTCCTTCCTGATAAGAATTGTGTTGAAGTTGCTGATACATGCATTTTAAAAGAGTAGGATATGCCCCAGGAATGTCTATTGAGGTCTCAAGGCTGCAAATTCTGGAAAAACCCACACCTGGTTAATCAATAATCAGAAGGAACCTCTTGCTTGAAACTGCTTACTTCACAAGGTTTCTTTAAGGGACATGTCATTCTGTTACTAATGTATAAATAAGGGGACTCCTTTGGGGACTCTTCGGGACTGGTCTCTCCCTCTGGATTCATCTGGCGTTCCCCACTGGCAGACGGGCTGCCACTAGGTCACTCGAGAGCCACACTCAGCTTTGGTAATTATCAAGGGTTGGGGGTGTTTTACTAATCTTGTTGCGGACGTGTGTAAGTGAGAGTCTAAGTAAAGTTTAGCTTTAAGTGAAAGCACTCTTGTGTTGTCCTGTTTGTGCCAGCCATCTATCGGTTGGATGGCCGTGTCTCCCCTGATTTATTTCCTGACACCTCCTCGCACAGAGTAAAAGTTACCAAGAGCTTTGGGTTGAAAGAACCTCGGGTAACAGATGTATGCTCAAAAGTACAACCCTATTCCAAGGCAACCCCAACAAGCCAGTTCTTACCCAGAGTAGGAACAATCTTTAGAGAGAGGGAGGAGGGATATTTTTAGCCACGTATTAATATTCAAATCATGCCTTCATGCCCTTAGCTATGCTACGTTACACTCCTCTGAAGTTCAGAGACAGTTTACTGAGTAGTGTCTCGGCAATGTTTCGAAGGGCATGTCTACACTGCATCTGCTAGTGAACTTCCCAGCCCAGGTCCACAAACTTGTGCCAGTGGGTCTCATGCTAGTGCTCTAAAAATACACGTGTAGACCTCGCAGCTCAGGCTGGAGCTGAGGCTCTGCAACCTCAAAGCACTGTCTACAAAGCTATTTTTAGAGCACTAGCAGGAGCGCTACTAGCACAAGTCAGGAAGGCTCACTTCCAGATGCAGCGTAGACATGCCCAAAGGGGAGTCAGATACTATTCCGACATACTCAATGCTGCCCATATGTTTGCTGATAAATTCCTAGCTACACTTATCAGACAGAGTTCTGGACCATCATATGCTTTCATATGTTTACCTAAACCTAATAATCATGCTTCTTGAGATTTTGGTCCAGCACTCCTTATACAGTCCTATTCCATCATAGATCAGTTTTAAGCAAACTCCTCTTTCCTTAACATAGTCCTACAGACTAATGAACTACCTTTATATTCCTAGAGGAAGTGTTACAGTGAGGATAACAAACATTTTTTTAAAGCGTCAATGATAAAATACGAGTGTATTATAAAACATGACACTCCACAGGGATGAAATACTGCTTTTTAATTTTTTTAGAGAGCAAGTACAATAACGTTGCATTAACTTAATGCTATGTCATAGCTGTTACAGCTCTGATAGAAAAATAAACATCTCACAGTACACTACAGTGTCAATTCATTAATAAATATAATCAAAATAGAAGTTAGTAGTCAACTGAAATGAATAACCAGCTACAAAAGTATACTAATTTAAACAAAATAGTCAGAACATTTTCAGACAAATTTAAGTAGTGATTCATTTTAAAAAAATGTCATTTCAAGCTGGAAATGAACAATAAGAGTTACAAATATATTAAAAACCTGCTTCCCTTTCTGAAATGTTCTATGTATCAAACTTTTTAAATCTAAAGAATTATTATATATCCACATACTTCTTTTTTTAATCAAAAGGCAGCACATTAAACATGAAGATAATCCCCACATTATATTAGTCATTTTCTCACTATTTTGCTAAATGAGACACTTTAAAGTAGTTTTATTTTTTGAAAACAGTAGTAGGTGTGAAATAGATCTCAGCAGTGAATGTGTCTAAAACGAATGTGTTTGCAAACAGGAAAAAAAGTTAGGTAGCTGGGGTGAAGCTGTAGCACCAATGAAAACTCCCATTGGCTTGAAAGAGGACAGGATTTCAACTCACATCAACACATGCCAGACATTGTACTCATTTTTTCCTAACTACATACCTTGTTTCAAGAGTGTGCAACAGAAAAATAAAACAAAGAGGAAATGGTAGCTGAAGAGGAATTTCTAAAGCAAAAGAACTTCCTGGACATTTATTTTCAAAAAGAATCATCTTGAAGAACATTAAAATATACTGGCCTTTAATTCTAAACTAGCTTGTATTCTGTGCAACTGCACTGATTTGTCCCATTATATACAAATTATTCCTGCTAGGTAATTTTAACCTATTGCTGACATCAATGTATAGTACACTCAAATTTCCCTGGACTTCTATCAGAGTTCTGGGTATAGAGCAATAGCTAAAAATAGTAACATTCTTCCTAACTACTGCTTCATTATTGTTTACCATGTAAGTCTTATTTTTATATTTCAAATGCATGGCATAAATGCTACGGATAAATTTCATTTCTAATTTGATTGGACAGTTTGTTGCATTCATCATTGATTGATAAATATAGTGCAGTGAATCAATAAAATTTCTTGCTCCACACCTTGGCATTTCCAACTAAAAATCAAAGCGGATGTATCGTTCAGAAGTGCATTTTTCTAACTGAATTGTACTGCTTACTTAGGGCCTGCTCCAAAGCCCACTGACGCAGGGCCAGTGTAACCATTTAGGCGACCTAGGTGGTCGCCTAGGGCACTAGGATTTGGGGGGCACCATTTTCTTCGGCAGTGACCGCGGTGGCCGGATCTTCGGCCGCCCTGCTCGCCACCGGCATTTAGGCGGAGGGAGCTGGGGCAGTGGAGCGCGGGGAGGGCCGCCTGCAGCAAGGGGGAGGGCGGCACGCAGGGGAACTCCCTGCCCCACCTCCTCCCCATGCACGCCGTGGCTGCTTCACTTCTCCCACCTCTCAGGCTTGCGGCGCCTAAGCTGATTGGCGCCGCAAGCCTGGGAGGCGGGAGAAGTGAATCAGCGATGGCGTGCTCGGGGAGGAGGGGGGCAGGGATGAGCTGGGGTGGGGGGGTGCCTCAGGGTGGGGAGTGGGGAGCGGCTGCAGGGGGGGCGCCTCAGGGTAGAGGGGGGGAGCTGCCATGGGGGGGCACCTCAGGGCGGGGGCTCGGGAACGGGGGGGGGCGCAAGGTGGAAGTTTCGCTTTGGGCGCGAAACATTCTTCCACCGGTCCTGCACTGACGTAAATGAAAAAATTCCCACTGACTTCAATGGGCTTCAATTGAGGCTCATAGGGTCCAGTTTTACAACCCTACATCAAGTAGTCCCTCTTAGGGTACATCTACACTACAGGGGGGAGTCGATTTAAGATACGCAAATTCAGCTACGTGAATAGCGTAGCTGAATTTGACGTATCGCAGCCGACTTACCCCGTTGTGAGGACGGCGGCAAAATCGACTTCTGCGGCTTTCTGTCGGCGGCGCTTACTACCACCTCCGCTGGTGGAGTAAGAGCGCCGATTCGGGGATCGATTGTCGCATCCCGTCGGGACGCGATAAATCGATCCCCGAGAGGTCGATTTCTACCCGCCGATTCAGGCGGGTAGTATAGACCTAGCCTTAGTCAGTTGCCAACATTGCCCTTTGTGTTTACATCAGGGAACAGGGTTAGGTACAGAGGGTGCAAACAGCCTCCTCATCTATGCAGGGGCTGGACACAAAATGGCCCTTACACTCTCTTAGGCTTGGTCTACACTACCCCCCCTAATTCGAACTAAGGTACGCAACTTCAGCTACGTGAATAACGTAGCTGAAGTTCGAAGTACCTTAGTTCGAATTAGTTCAAACTTACCTTGGTCCACACTCGGCAGGCAGGCTCCCCCGTCGACTCCGCGGTACTCCTCTCGGCGAGCTGGAGTACCGCAGTCGACGGCGAGCACTTCCGGGTTCGACTTATCGCGTCCAGACTAGACGCGATAAGTCGAACCCAGAAGTTCGATTTCCAGCCGTCGGACTTGCGGGTAAGTGTAGCCAAGGCCTTATGCACAAGGAATACCTTGTGAGTGCCTCTGCCAGTCTAACCTCTTCAAAGATTCTGGGAAGGGCCATGGTTTCCTGCACTGGCTAGCAGAACAGGTTGGGCACAGAGGATGGATACTGTACTCTCTTCAAGGAGTGCACTCAAACCTCGCTCCCCAGAGCTCTTGGATGCATTCTGCCTGCTTTAGACATTGTGCCTCGTTAAGCCCCTCCTAAGGCAGTACATTTCTGCACATCCCTCAACCCCGAGCTGTGCCTTAAAGGGCATCATAAAACCCAACGTGGCTAGTTCGAAGAGTAGGTGTTGCCTGAAAGTAAATTTCACAGATTCACTGCCGTAGTTAACAACACAGTCACAATCACACACATGTATGGGAAAAAAGAACTAATTCCCCAGTGTGACTTGAGAAAACAAGGGTATCATAATATTTTACCACCTACAGCAAATTATTTCTTCTAATACAAAACCATACTTTACATAGGAGATTTTCGAGCCATCACACTGAAAAAAAATTAATACAATTCAAATAACTGATTACACGTAAAGTATGTCTAGAAGACAAATGCGGTTTCTTTTTAAGGTCCCCTTTAAATACTGCTTGTGAATATATGGGAGAATTTCAATCTGGAACAATGAAAATTCCACATACATCACGTGCACATTTTCTGAATGAACAAACCATTTCCCCATACTCATTTGTGACACTATAATAAATGTATTCATAGAGCTTGGAAGTAATTGACACTGAGTCACTGTAATTCCATGAGTGTTATTAAAAGGCAGTGAGAGGTTTGTGGGTTTTCTTTAGGAGGTGGGTAAGAATGGAGTTTTATTTAATACTAGCTGCTAATCTCTTGCTGCCTTGTTTTTAAATGATGAAAATGGGATTTAGACAACCTCTGGGAGGGGATGCAATCCAGCATCACTAACTCTGGTTCTTGCTAGAACACCAGCTTTGCTTCCTGATTTATATCCGTTAGTGCAGGGCTGATTCAAGCACATCCATGGCCCCCTGAGAATCACCTCAGGTTTATCCCCTCCGTCCGATGTAATAGTTTTATCCTCCTACCTCTGGGGTTATAATTAAAGCTGTATGTTGGCTGAAATAAAAAGCTACTATTTTGGGTGCGGAAATGGGCTGGCGGGGAGGCTGAGAGAAGGACAGCCGAGGGAAACGTACAAATTGAGCAAGCTGTGGGGTTGAAGGTGCAGAGAAACGTTGTGGAGAGAAGGGAGGAAGCAGCAGGAGCACAAAGCAGCAGGCAGCTCTAAGTGGCAGGGCAGTGCCAGAATTGAGGGAGGGGAACTACCACAATAAGGCAACAGTTGCCATCAGGCGGAGATGGCAAAAGTGACAGGGGACCCAGATGGAATCTTCTCACCTGAGCAGCAGGAGCCACATGGGCAGAGGTTGGCTCAAATCACGAAGTTCTTGAGGTCAGCAGGTGACAGGAAGGTTGAGGAGGAGGAGATGTGGGTCACAGAAAACCCCAGTGGAGGCAGGAGGTGGGCAGCAGGTGGGGGGAAGTGCAAAGGAAGCCCTGGTCAGCGGTAGTGGATCAGACTTGCAAAGGGGCCAGAGGAAGCCCCATTTGGGGACAGGAAAGCAGCTCCATGAAAAATATGAGACCAGCTCAGGGGAATAACCTGCTGTGAAGGAGCAGAGCAGTATCCTCAAGGGAGGAGGGGCCCTACATCGAGCCCAGCCAGAGGCTGCAGACCCCTGTCAGAAAGGGTCTGGTAAAAGGCTCTGATTAGGCAGGAACAGCCACCAGGAGGGGGTGGAAAAACTCCTCAGCCACGGGCTACAATAGGAGCATCAGGTAAGGCACCTGGGAGGCAGGAGCCACAGCCTCTTCCTAGGTAGTATTTTAATGCCTTTCTCCTTGACCCCCTTTTTTCCCTCTTAAATCTTCCTTTTCATTTATATCCCACCAGTTGTGTGCGTGTGGCTGGGCTGGAGCCCCAGTGCTGGGGAGTGGCAAAATCTAGCCAGAAGGGTTTTGAGTCTTCGAGATACAGGGAGAGGTTCAGTTCAGCTTGCTCACACTGTCCCTTTGCATGCAGTACAGAGGAGGGAAATGAGGAGCAGGAGCAGAACACTTTCTCACTGCCTCCCAGTGAGGGGTCCTTCCCACCCAGGGCCAGCTCCAGGCACGAGCGAAGGAAGCTGGTGCTTGGGGCGGCCAATGGAAAGGGGTGGCACGTCCGGGTCTTTGGCAGAAATTCGGCGGCGGGTCCTTCAGTCCCTCTCAGAGTGAAGGACCCGCCACTGAATTGTTGCCGAAAAATGAAAGCGGCGCGGTGGAGCTACCGCCGAAGTGCACCCGATGGTGGCTTTATCTATTTTTTTTTCCTACTTCGCCGCTTGGGGCAGCAAAAAAGCTGGAGCTGGTCCTGCTCCCACCCCAGGTGCACCAGTGGGTCTGCAGCTTCTGACATAGTCTAGTACTGATCCTGCAAGATCTAACAAAATAACCAGTTCTTTAACCTATGTTAATCTCCCTGTTGTTCCCCTATGACTCACTTGTTAATGGCATTTGTACAATTTCCTGTAGAGACCATATGAAGGTCAGGGGAGCTTTATGAAAAAGGCTGACGCACTCTCATGCTTCTAAAAGCTGGAACCAAACTAAACCATTGCTCACCTCTGCTGTCACTGAATGAAGAAACTCCCAGCCACGCGATCCAAAGAGAACAAGGCCTCTTACTAATATGCAGCCTTCTGACATCTCTCTTCCCAGTCATTGGGTGACCAACAATTCCCTTCAGTGATTTTCTCTCTTTTTTTCAATCTTTCCCCCATAAAGCTTTTCCCAAGGTCATTATTCACTGCATTTGGAAATGCTGGGTAGAACTTTGTCAATCTCTTTTAATTGCAGGACTTGGTTAACCTAGATGCTTTATCAATAATAATAATAATAATAATAATTTAAAATAGTTTGTGTTGTGCAAGTGTCTAAAGGCTGCAGTCAGGATTGAAACTGCATTGTGCTAGGTACTGTACAAACACATAGGAAGACCGTTCCTATCCCAAACAGCCAAGATGTGGAAAGTGGATTGACAGACAAGAGGAGGGAAGCGGGCATAGAGGATACATGGTTAGACCATTAGTGCCCTACTCAACTTCCACATCCTCTCAAGTAGTTTTGTTCCCCTGTTGAACATGTGAAAATCACCTGTACTTGACTGTCATTCAACTAAGTCATCAATGGTTGAATAATTTTTTTTTAAAGGTTTATATCAGAAGTGAATTTTGAGAAAATATTTGGAAACTCTTCCACTTGTGTATGTTCATTTTATTATGTTTCTCATGTGTCTGTCTTTCTAGATTGATTATTCTTTCGGCCAAAACTCTGTTTTTGGAAAGAGACTAGCATATTTTGGATGCAACCATAGTCTAAATATTAATAATAATAATTAAGGCTGTCAATTCATGTCTGTTAACTCATGCGATTAACTCAAAAAAATTAATCGCGATTAATCACACTTATAACAATAGAATACCAATTGAAATTTATTAAATATTTGTGAACGTTTTTCTGCATTTTCAATATTGGTTTCAATTACAGACTACAAAGTGCACAGTGCTCATTTTATACTATTATTTTTTATTACAAATATATGCACTGTAAAAATGATAAACAAAAGAAATAGTATTCTTCAATTCACCTCATACAAGTACTGTAGTGCAATCTCTTTATCATGAAAGTGTAACTTAGAAATGCAGATTTTTTTTTTTTGGTTATGCAACTGCACTCAAAAACAAAACAGTGTAAAACTTTAGAGTCTACAAGTCCACTCAGTCCTACTTCTTATTCTGCCAATAGCTAAGACAAACACGTTTATTTACATTGACAGGAAATACTGCTGTCTGCTTCTTATTTACAATGTCACCTGAAAGTGAGAACAGGCATTCGCATGGCACTTTTGTAGCTGGTGTTGCAAAATATTTACATGCCAGATATGCTAAACATTCGTATGCCCCTTCCATGCTTTGGCCACCATTCCAGAGGACATGCTTCCATGCTGATGATGCTCATTAAAATAATAATGCGTCAATTAAATTTGTGATTGTACTCCTTGGGGGGAGACTTGTATGTCTCCTGCTCTGTTTTATCAGCATTCTGCATATATTTCATACTATAGCAGTTTTGGATGATGACCCAGCACATGTTCGTTTTAAGAACACTTTCACAGCAGATTCGACAAAATGCAAAGAAGCTACCAATGTGAGATTTCTAAAAATAGCTACAGCTCTCGACCCAAGGTTTAAGAATCTGAAGTGCTGTCCAAAATTTGAGAGGGACAAGGTGTGGAGCGTGGTTTTAGAAGTCTTAAAAAGAGCAACACTCTGATGCGGAAACCATAGAACCCAAACCACCAAAAAAGAAAATGAACCTTCTGCTGATGGCATATGACTCAGATGATGAAAATGAACATGCATCAGTCCACACTGCTTTGGATTGTTATTGAGCAGAACCCGTCATCAGCATGGACACATGTCCTCTGGAATGGTGGTTGAAGCATGAAGGGACATATTAGTCTTTAGCAAATCTGGCATGTAAATATCTTGTGACACCAGCTACAACAGTGCCATGCGAACACCTGTTCTCACTTTCAGATGACATTGTAAACAAGAAGCAGGCAGCTTTGGATTGTTATTGAGCAGAACCCGTCATCAGCATGGACACATGTCCTCTGGAATGGTGGTTGAAGCATAAAGGGACGTGAATCTTTAGCGCATCTGACACGTAAATATCTTGCAACGCCAGCTACAACAGTGCCATGCGAATGCCTGTTCTCACTTTCAGGTGATGTAAACAAGAAGCAGGCAGCATTATCATCTCTGACAATTGTAACCAACCTTGTTTGTCTGAGTGATTGGCTGACCAAGAAGTAGGACTGAGTGGACTTGGAGGCTCTAAAGTTTTACATTGATTTTTTTTCGAATGCAGGATTTTTGTACATAATTATACATTTGTAAATTCAACTTTCATGATAAAGATATTGCACTACAGTACTTGTATGAGGTGAATTGAAAAATACATTTTTGTTTTGTTTTTTACAGTGCAAATATTTGTAGTCAAAATAAATATAAAGTGAGCATTGTACACTTCACATTCTGTGTTGTAATTTAAATTAATATATTTGAAAATGTAGTGAACATCCGAAAATATTTAAAATAAATGGTATTCTATTGTTGTTTAACAGCGCGATTAATTTTTTTAATTGCGTGATTAATTGTGATTAATTCCAGTTCTGCAGCTTCACGTTGGAGTCTGTTTTTGAAATGAAGCTGCAGAACTGGAATTGATTTGCAAACTGGATACCATCAGATTAGGCCTAAATAAAGACTGGGAGTGGCTGGGTCATCACAAAACCTAAACTTAATTTCCCCAATACTAATTTCTCTCTACTGTTACTCACAGCTTCTTGTCAACTGTCTGTAATGGGCCACTCTCTTACCACTTCAAAAGTTATTTTTCCTCCCTTGGTATCCTGCTGTTAATTGAATTATCTCGTTAGATTGACCTCACAGTTGGTAAAGCAACCCCCATCCTTCCATGTATTTATACCTGCTCCTGTATTTTTCACTCCATTCATCTGATGAAGTGGGTTCTAGCCCACGAAAGTTTACACCCAAATAAATCTGTTAGTCTCTAAGGTTCCACAAGGACTCCTCGTTGTTTTTGCTGATACAGACTAACATGGCTACCACCCTGAAACCAGTTCATATTTGTCTTTACTCATACTATATTGAGTAGTAAGGACTTTATTTAAATCTGATCTGATTAAACAGCGTATCAAAACCTATGACAATAGGAGATTACGCTGAGACAAAAACTACATTAAGATGGGGTTAAGGTTAAGAGTTCATAGCAGTAATTTAGGGTAAAATACTTTACAGGGATGTTGTAATTATCCTCAAAACAAGCAATAGAAACTCAAGAAAGTCTTAGTTAAAGTTCCCTTTTAAAAAAAAATCAAAACCTGTTAAAAGTGTGGAAATGCTCAGGTAAGGCACTCAAGCAATCTTACTCTGGTTATTCACTCAGTCATTCTTCTAAAATGTTCTGGGCGCTACTGCTGCTGTAAGCTACAAATAACTTTCCCATTTTATATACACCTCTCCCTCGATATAATGCTGTCCTCGGGAGCCAAAAAATCTTACCATGTTATAGGTGAAACCGTGTTATATTGAAGTTGCTTTGATCCACCGGAGTGCGCAGCCCCGCCCGCCCGGAGCACTGCTTTACCGCGTTATATCCAAATTTGTGTTATATTGGGTTGTGTTATATCGAGGTAGTGGTGTACTCAATAACAATAACCCTGCTTTTCAGAGCTCCTGCATCTACTCCTCCAAAAACCAGGGAACTGATTTCTCCTCATCCCAGAAATACTCACCAACAGCATGCCTGTAAAATGTGTGAAACCATTTATTCCCTATTGCGCTTGGGGTCTGAGTCCCATTTTTTTTTGTTCCAAAGTGGACCCTAAAGACTATTTCTAGGGGCTGGTATTCTGACCCAGCAATCCCTTCCTGGCATACCAGACATTCAACACCTGCTCCCCTTGTAATGTACTGCTTCCTCCCATAAGTATAGACAGGTACAAAACTTGGTCACCTCACTATCTACCCTCTTTTCCAGATCATTTATGAATATGTTGAACTGCACTAGTACCAGTATAGATTTTTGGGGGACCCTGCTATTTACCTCTCTCCATTGTGAAAATTGACCATTTTTTCCTAAACTTTGCTTCCTGTCTTTGAACTGATCCATGAGAGGACCATCTTTCTTATCCCACGACTGCCTATTTTGCTTAAAACCCTTTGCTGAGGGACCTCATCAAAGGCTTTCTGAAAGTCCAAGTTCACTATATCCACTGGATCAACCTTAGTCACATGTTTGTTGACACCCTCAAAGAATTCTAATAGATCGGTGAGCCATGATTACATTTTAAAATGCTGTGTTGACTCTTCCCCAACAAATCATGTTAATCTAGGTGTCTGATACTTCTGTTCTTTACTATAATTTCAACTAATTTGCATGGTACTGAAGTTAAGCTTACTGGCCTGTAATTGCCAGGATCATCTCTGGAACCTTTTAAAAAAAAAATCAGTGTTACATTAGCTGTCTGACAGTCACCGAGTACAGAGACTGATTTAAATGCTAGGTTACATACCACAGTTAGTAGGTCTGCAACATCATATTTGAGTTCCTTCAGGACTTTTAGGTGATTTATTAATTTATCAATTTCTTCCAAAACCTCCTCTACTGATACCTCAAGGTGGGACAGTTCCTCAGATCTGTCACCTAAAAAAGAACGGCTCAGGTGTGGGAATCTCCTGCACATCCTCTGCACAGAAGATCGATGCAAAAAATTAATTTAGTTTCTTTGCAATGACTTGGTCTTCCGTGAGTGCTCCTTTAGCACCCCAATCATCCAGTGGTCCCACTGATTGTCTGGCAGGCTTCCGCCTTCTGGAGTACTTAAAAAAAATTGCTGTTAGTTTTCGTGTCTTTTGCTAATGGTGCTTCAAATTCTTTTTTGGCCTCCTAGTTACACTTTTATACTTAACTTGCCAGATTTTATGCTCTGTTCTATTTTCCTCAGTAGGAGTTGACTTCCATTTTTTAAAAGATGTCTTTTTGTCTCTAATGGCCTCTTTTACTCTGTTGGTTAGCCATGGTGGCATGTTTTTGGTCCTCTTACTGTTTTTTTTTATTATTATTTGGGAGTTGTGATAAAGTTCCTCCTCGACCTTGGTGGGTTCTGCGCTTTCTAGCGGATTTGTTTGCCTCAGAGGTTTTCGGCAGTCCTTGGTTTGGCTCCTTTTGTTAGTGGCACAAACCTGCTGTTCACTCGGCTAACCTCATCACTGGCCAGCATGGGGAAAAGGAGGAGAACAATCTCCCACATAGTCTCTGCTGGCCCACCTAATGGGTCGGGGAACAGGCCAGAGACCTTCCCCTCTGGTGGGACCCACAGTCCAGATCAACTCCTCTTATATCAAATAGGGAGTTGGGGGGGGATGGGGGGAACCCAGGCCCGCCCTCTACTCCGGGTTCCAGTCCAGCCCTGTGGATTGCAGCGGTCTTTAGTGTCTCCTGTAACAGCTGCGTGACAGCTACAACTCACTGAGCTACTTCCCCAGGGCCTCCTCCCAACACCTTCTTTGTCCTCACCACCAGACCTTCCTTCTGATGTCTGATAATGCTTGTACTTCTCAGTCCTCCAGCCAGTACGCTTACTCACTCTCAGCTTCTTGCATGCCTCTTGCTCCCAGCTCCTCACACACACTTCACTAATTGGAGTGAGAGCCTTTTTAAATGAGGTGTCCTGATTAGCCTTAATTAATTATAGCAGGTTCCCAATTGGCTACAGGAGTCCTAATTAGCCTGCCTGCCTTAATTAGTTCTAGAAAGTTCCTGAGTGTTCTGGAATAGTCCCTGTCATCTTACCGAGGGAAAAGGTACCTGCTTAACCTGGAACCAATGTATCTACCTTCGACCACTCTTTTGTAGCCATCTAGCCTGACCCTGTCACAGAGTATACATGTAATTTGAGTCTCTATTATGATGTTTTAAAGTTTTTATGAAGCTTGCAGGCATTTCATTCTTGTGATTGTTCGTTTTAATTTCCATTTAACTAGCCTCCTCATATTTGTATAGTCCCCTTTTTTAACTTAAATGCTACTGTGGTCGGTTTCTTTGGTATTTCTCCCTCTACGAGGATGTTCAATTTAATTATATTATGGTCGCTATTAATTGATCAGTTCAGCTATATTCACCTTTTGGACCAGATTCTGTACTCTATTTAGGATTAAACTAAGAATTGCCTCTCCTCTTGTGGGTTCCAGGACTAGCTGCTCCAAGAAGCTGTCATTAATGGTGTCTAGACATTTTATTTCTGCATCCCATCCTGAGGTGACATGTACCCAGTCAATATGGGGATAGTTGAAATCCCCCATTATAGTAATTGAGTTTTCTGGTTCTGTAGCCTCTCTAATCTCCCTAAGCATTTCACAATCACCATCATGGTCAGGTGCTCAATAGTATATTCCGACTGCTATACTCTTATTATTCAAGCATGAAATTTCTATCCATAGAGATTCTATGGTAGTTTGATTCATTTAAGATTTTTACTATCATACAATCATAGAACTGAAAGGGACCTCGAGAGGTCATCTAGTCCAGTCCCCTGTGCTCAAGGCAGGACTAAGTATTATCTAGGCCAGCCCTGACAGGTGTTTGTCTAACCTGTTCTTAAAAATCCCCAATGATGGAGATTACACCACATCCGTAGGCAATTTATTCCAGTGCTTAATCACCATGACAGTTAGGAAGTTTTTCCTAATGTCCAACCTAAACCACCCTTGCTGCAATTTAAGTCCATTGCTTCTTGACCTATCCTCAGAGGTTAAGAAGAACAATTTTTCTCCCTCCTCCTTGTAACAACCTTTTATGTACTTGAAAACTGTTATGTCCCCTCTCAGTCTTCTCTTTTCCAGACTAAACAAACCCAATTTTTTCAATCTTCCCTCATAGGTCATGTTTTCTAGACCTTCAATCATTTTTGTTGCTCTTCTCTGGACTTTCTCCAATTTGTCCACATCATTCCTGAAATGTGGCGCCCAGAACTGGATACTCCAGATGTGGCCTAATCAGCATGGAGTAGAGGAGAAGAATTACTTCTCGTGTCTTGCTTACAACACTCCTGCTTATACATCCCAGAATGATATTCACTTTTTTGGCAACAGTGTTACACTGTTGACTCATATTTAGCTTGTGGTTCACTATGACCCCCAGATCCATTTCCGCAGTACTCCTTCCTAGGAAGTCATTTCCCATTTTGCATGTTTGCAACTGATTGTTCCTTCCTAAATGGAGTACTTTATATTTATCCTTATTGAATTCCATCCTATTTATTTCAGACCATTTCTCCACTTTGTCCAGATCATTTTGAATCCTATCCTCCAAAGCACTTGCAACCCCTCCCAGCTTGGTATCATCCGCAAACTTGATAAGTCTACTCTCTATGCCATTATCTAAATCATTGATGAAAATATTGAATAGAACCGGACCCAGAACTGTTCCCTGCAGGATCCCACTTCTTATGCCCATCCAGCATGACTATGAACCACTGATGACTACTCTCTAGGAAAGGTTTTCCAACCAGTTATGCACCCACCTTCTGGTAGCTCCATCTAGGTTGTATTTCCCTAGTTTGTTCATGAGAAGTTCATGTGAGACAGTATCAAAAGCTTTACTAAAGTCAAGATATACCAAGTCTACAACTTCCCCCCATCCACAAAGCTTGTTACCCTGTCAAAGAAAGCTAGGTTTGACATGATTTGTTGGTTGATTTGACACAATTTGTTCTTGACAAATCCATGCTGACTGTTACTTATCACCATATTGTCGTCTAGATGTTTGATTGCTTTATTATTTGCTCCATTATCTTTTGAGGGAGTATCCCTGGCTCACTATCTCTCTGACCCATTTGTCTATGGTCGATGAAAACCATTCCTCTAGGAAATGGGGAATCCTGCCCCCTAGCTTCAGTTCTGGGCAGATGTCTACAAGATCTTTCTCAAAGTAAATTTTGGGGGAGGGGAAAGGACTGAGATCCCTCACAGAATTTCATAAACTTGCTCAGAATTTAAATTAGACTCATAAAGCTAATCCCTGGAAAATAAAGAAACACTGATTTAGCATTTCAGCTGAATTAAATAAACTCATATTATTTTTTCATTTCCCTAAATTATAGCAAATCTGTTTTTAACAGGGAGAAAGTTTCTAAGGATCTGAGGGTTGAAAATGGTGATTCCAATGAAATTCTACCTTATCCCCATAAGGCTGTCATGAAGTAGCTTCTTTATGGAGTTATACAATCCTCTGCAGTTTTGAGATTGGTGTGAATAGGAGTTTGGTGTGAATGGGGAACTTCAGCACCCATTGGGACTGTGCTACACTAATGCAAATAAGAATACAAGGACATTTAACTCCCTAACACCAGCAGAATTATCATCTCCGACTGTCAGTTTGTCTAAGTATTTATACTAGGCTCCTCACCATGGCTGCAGTTTGAATTCACATGTATCAGTGTAAATTTGATGCCTGACCCCAAAGAGTTCATCAAATTTGATAGCAATTTATGCTGAATTTACAGGTGAGCTGAATGGTTAATTATGTTTTGGCTGCTCTCCAAAATCTTGGCGCACGTTTGCTCTCTCAGGACTTGATATTTTAGTAATGACCTAGCATGCTTAGATAAGCACTAACCAGGGTGACCAGATATCCCAATTTTATAGGCACAGTCCCAATTTTAGGGTCTTTTTCTTATATAGGCTCCTATTACCCCCCCCCCCCCCCCACCCAATCCTGATTTTTCACATTTGCTGTCTGGTCATCCTAGCACTAACATAACATACGTTGTGACACACATGTTTTATGCCCCCGCCCCCTTCTTCAATAGGTTTGAGACACCATTAGAGTCAGTGGGTAGATGTGGGCTGAGGTTTTTTCCAGAATGCTGATGACAACCAGCATTGTGGGCCATGCTCATTGCCACAATGGTGCAAACTGGCCACATTGGGCAGGGGAGGAATCCTCTTCACTAGGGAAACCCTCTGGCCGTGCAGCCCAGACAGCCTGCAAACTGGCCAAGATACAATCTAGTGCTGCAGAGCGGCAAAGATGCTGCCCAGTGTAGCAGCTGTGGACAGGCAGAAGCGGATGGGGCTAAAATACCATTTTAGCCTACAGGTCCTCCGGCGTGGCTCCTGTGTCTTGTACCTGGTTGTTGCCTGTTGGTTCCAGAATTTGGCAGCTGCAAAGGTGGCTTAATACCACATTTGCCTCTTCACTGCTGGCCAGTATCTCGACCAGTTTGCAGGCTGTCTGGGCCTGTCTCTCCAGCTGATCTGGACTGGAAAATGTAAGTGGGTCCATCAGTGGTGGGGTAAGACTGGGGTAAAAATGAGAGCAGGCTGGTGGGGAGTGATTATGGTGGATTGGGAGAAGCTACCAGAGAATAAAAGAGAATAAAATAAAGAGTTTGTTCTGTTTTCTTGGTCACTGGTTGTTTTATGTTGTCTGGGATTTGCTTTTATTGTGTTGTGTTCTATTGCTCTGGATTGTAATTATAATGGGAGACTGATATTGGTGGGTTTTATTATGTTTACACTGAAAACAAATAAATATTGGTTCTTTTAAGTAGTGGGAGTGTAAAATTGTGGAAGACGAAGTAAACCGACCCATGTTACCTTCATCGGTATGGTAAAACCCCCACACAAATTTTTTTTGTTAAATAGCTATTTACATGGTTGACATTAATTAGCTCCAAAAGGAGCCATCATGGTCATTGGGCCAATAATAATTATTTTTAAGTCTTTTTGAAATAGCCTTAATGGTTTCAATAGAACCAGTAAGTTCTGTTAGGTCAATAATATAGGTTTGAACAATAATTTATAAACAAACAGTTTGTGATCTATTTTGTCAATATATATTTCCATGAAAGGCTTGTAATCATTAATACAAAAGGAGTTTAAAATTAACCAACACGCCGCAAAGGATTTTACCAATAAGATGAAGTAACACTAAAGCTGTGACACAAGGAAAAAATAAATGTCTCTTCTCTGTTTTTCACTACATGCCTGTGTTTTGAACCTGCAGACATCTCAGGAATGAGGTGCATCTTTAATATTACTTAGCTGTGGGTTGCATGTGTATTTATATAAATAGATTAGTTTGTAACATTAATGTTAATGAGAAACTTGTGCATTTACAAGTGCATAGTAATGTCCTTCCTTTGCCAGCAGCTGGCTGTGAGTCCCTTGTTCCACTACTTTTCCATTATGAATCACTGCTATGACATCAGCGTTCTGGACGGTCGTCAAGCGATGAGCAATAATAATGCAGGTTCGACCCTTCCTGGCATCGTCCAAGGCTTTCTGGACAATCTGCAGACAGATGCAGTGAAAAACTTATTAGTTGGAGAATCTTCCCTTTCATAGGTAACACCTTCACCTTTATAGTTCACATTATCACTTGGGTATTCCTCACTGCGGTTTAGGAGTCAATACTTCCCATGCATGAAGGAGGCCTCAAACACAGGAGCCTGATATTACAACCTTTATTTGTGTGAGTAATTCCACTGAAGTCATTGAGACTACTCTCAGGAACACAGGCTAGCAGAACGAGGTCCATAAGGATCTAGTTTGGACCAACAAAAAACTTAGATTAACATGCAACACAACTAATCTGCAGAGGTGTAATGAACTGTCTGTGACATTGGCTGATTACCAAATGTGTGTGTTATATTTGACATTGCATCCTGTCTGTTTCCAACTACCTGCCAAATTTAGAGAAACTAACAACCTCTGTCCTCCCTCCATATGCACCTGTCCAGGTGTTTGTCAGTCAGACATGCACAACACTTAGATCAGTTTGGAGAAAGGAGACCAGCCAAATACATAGACATGACTAAAACTTGCACATCCATTGATAGTACCAGCAATGCCAGACACTTCTTGTTGTCCATAAAAATCCAAAATTCAGGATCCTGACATCTGGCTCACAACTGGATGGCGGTTTGCACGGCGGCATTTTTCACTTCTACTGCGTCCCCACCCAAATGAACAGTTTATTCGTCCCTATGGAGTCTCCCCCTCTCCTGGAGATGGGGGATGCGGTGAGGAAGCTCAGCCAGCTGAGCAGCAGGGGACAGCTTAATTACTCTCTCTTCACTGCACAACATCTCCCGAGAGGTGGCAGGTGTTGCTGAAGCCTTATTTCCAAGCCAGCTGCTCCTGCCTGTCCCCTCTAACCCTCTGAACGCAGGTGGATCAAAGGACTGGGAAGCGGACAGAGGCAGGACAACATTAAACTTCTTCATTGCTCCATTCTGTCCTGACAGCCAGCAGTTCTACTGGCAGAGTGGATCCCTCTGAGTCTCTGAAGCAACACCTGCTCACCCAGACAGAGCAGGAAATAGTGCAGAAAAAGACCCACTTTGCTGCTAGTGCTGCTGGCTGAAGGGAAGAGGACGGAGCTGCTGACTTGCCTTACAAGGCCTCCTTTAGTAGATCACAGTCTACTGTTTGAAGACACCTGTCTCAAACTCAAAGCTGCTAATTATCAATGGGATTTTCCAAAGTGCTCAGCACTGGCCTAACTGTGAACCCATTAAAAGTCCCATTGACTTCATAACTGACTTTGAAGGAACTGAGGCAGGACAAAACTGAGGAGTTCTGAAAATCCCACTTTGTCTCCAGCCCCAAGTGTTGCTGACTACCATCAGCTCCAAATTTAGACACCAGGAGTTGAAGGCGTTCTACACCTTGCAAAGCAGGCCGTAGACAGAGTGAGCTAAGGATTGTTCTGTGGAACTTTCAAAATTGTACTGTAGATGGAGCGCCTGTGTGCTTGAAGTGAAGCATTCGAACCCTGTAATTTTGTGTGTATTACAAATGGTAGAATGCATATTACTAACCTTTTCACTTTCCGTGTCAAGAGCAGATGTGGCTTCATCCAGAAGCAGAACTGCTGGCTTACGAACTAGAGCACGAGCAATTGCTATTCTTTGTTTCTGACCTCCAGAAAGTTGTGCTCCTTTGTCACCCACTCGGGTGTTATACTTCTGTATAAGTAAATATTCATTGTGAAGGAAAGTTAGAAACAGAAAGTTATATTTTTAATAGCAGATAATGTACTGTCTTAAGCATTTCCACCGTGAAAATAAAAAGAATAATGTAATGGTTTGTAATAAAAAATAAAATTTTATAAGATTTTATTAACTGTTTGAATCAAAATGCATATCTACAGCTACACGTATTGATAACTGCTCTGTAATGAAAATTCATTTCAGCATTAGAAAAAGACTAACTCCCAAGTGGTGCAAATACTGATGTGTCTAGTCAAAGACACCTGTACTTAAACATATAGATCTCAGGAGTCTTTTATAATTTCAAGGCCCTAGAGACCCACACTCAGGAGGTGACTGTTTATTTCTTACACATCCAAAACTTTCTTCTAAGTACATTTTCAAAAACTAGGTGGTAATGAAAAAGTAATATTGTTTTTTTCAATTGTCATTTCCAATTCCATGCAACTCTACAGGAAGCCCCATTTCTCTGGGCTTTTCCAAGGTCTTTCTCCACTTTGAAAACTAAGTCCATGGCAAACATGAAGGTTAAGATGTACTTGAAACATTTTACCTTTCAGATAAGACTAAAATTAGAGAAAGGTTCAGCCAAAAAAGGAAAAGGAATTGGCAAAGTTTATGAGGAAATGAAAATAAAGGTTTAGAATCAAATATCTCTTTTATAGCTGTTATATAACATCTCTGTGCTGGAGGAAAACAAGAAAACTGGAGCGCAGATTTTGCATTTGAATTAGCTAATTATGACTGCCTATGTGTTAATACATATTGCAAGTTACAATTTAAAACATCAGCTTTCTATTTTCCTCTTTGAGAATTGTATCCACAAGAAAATAACCTTTTTTAAAAAAAACAAACCAAAAAGCATATTGTTTTGCATTAATGGGAGTTGCTTAGATAGGTCACAGTGAATATTTGCCCCACACTGAGATTGGAAAGACATTTACCTCTGGGAGATTTTCTATGAAGGTGTGAATATTTGCTGCTTTAGCTGCCTCTTCAACTTCTTCCTGACTGACAACCCTACTGTTGTCTCCGTACTGGATATTTTCAGCAATGCTGCAGTCAAACAAAATAGGCTCCTGTGACACAATACCCAATTTGGACCTTAACCATTGCAAATGCAAAGACTTGGTATCGAACCCGTCTGCAAACTAGAAACAGAAAAAGGGAAAAATCATTCCCTGCAGAATGCAATACTCCTCCTCAGGCGTACAATGTAAATGTGAAACACCAATCTGTACAAATCCTCTGACCTGTGTTAGAGTTACAGTAAAAGTAAAGTGGTCAGTGAACCACTTCTGGTCAAAGAATAGATGACCAAATCTTTCATTCAAAATTGAACTGAACCAAAACTCTTTGAAAATTCAAAAGAAGCTCAGATAACCTTTTCCTCTCAGAAGTACTTTTTTGTGGATGTCTGCTCTGCTAGCTTCTGTAATAGATGTGGAATTGCCAATCTATAACGAGATGTACTCACAGAATTTCCATCTTTACTGATGATGGCAGGGACCAGAGATCTCATGAGAAAGTCTGTTCATGAGCTTCTTAGTCCTAGACGGTTGAAGAGCTCCAATAAGAATCCACATCTTTGGGCATTTATTCAAACGTCCTTTGACTCACCATCTCTAGGCTATTCGTCTTGGAGCTCTCATCATCATTAATAGGACTTGCATCAAAAGTCTCATCAAGTGATGAATTAGACCTCAAATTGCGTCATGTTAACATGACTACAGGAATAGGGACAAGGGTTACATTATGGGAAGTATTCTAATGCCCCCTCCAATATATTAAATAAATCAACAAAGAGATGCAATCCAGTGATCTAAAGCCAGGACGGGGAGTCAGAAGATCCAAAGTTCTACTCCTGGCTCTACCTTAAGCAAGTCCCAAGTCTTCTCTACCTACCCGGACCCATAAAAACACTTATCCACTTCAAAGAGGTGTTGTGCGGATGATTTAATGTTTGTAAAATACTTTGAAGAACAGTTCTATAAGCTCTAAGCATTAACAGCTTCACAAATGTCTTCTTACCACTTGTCCGACCATAGGGTCATAAAATCTCTCCAGCAGCTGAATGGATGTGCTTTTGCCACAACCACTGCTCCCCACCAAGGCTAGTGTCTGTCCTTTATTAATCTTCACGCTGAGTCCTTGCAAAACTTGAGCTTCTGGTCTTGTAGGGTATACAAAATGGATGTCCCTGAATTCAATGTTGCCATCAAATTGACTCTAGAAACATTAGAAAATATAAATGTATGACAGAAGACCTGACTATCTTGTACAGAAGCATCAAACACAACTCAGTATGGTCATTTAAATGAAGGCATTGACAAGTCAATTAGAAATGGTATGGCACTGTCAAACCCAGAGCATTTCTGTCAGTTTATCATTGCTTAAATATGCAGTGTGATTGGATTGATATTTTCTATGTGCAGGACCTCCTTCTTGAGTGGTTCTTTTCTTCATCTCTCTCTCTCATTTATATCATTCCTTTTCAGCCTGGTTTGCAAGGACTATCATTACTTTAGGTAAGTAAACAACCCTAATGCCTCTCTTTTATGTCATCAATACATATAATCCAGACACTATCATTGAGTGAGGAAAACATAGTTCCTGCCCCTGGGAGTTCACTCTCTAAATAGTGTAATTTAAACACATAGTACAGAGGATGAACATAGTACAAGGTGAACATCAGATCTCAGATTAGGTTAAACATTTTTACTTTGGTGGATTAGTCATAGTTTTCAAGGACAACTATGCTTTAAATGTAGGTTTGAATAAGGAAAGGGTAGCTGATTGGCTCTTTTATGTAGGAACGGAGCTCTGAGTATAAGAGGTAGCAAGGAAGAAGACTTGAAGACAAGGTGAGTGAAGGAGATGTTAGAGACTGTGGGAGCCTCCTCTGATGCCTGGGGAATGGGACAGCTCCAGGACCACAATACCAGCACTGCGAGTACAATGGGCTCTTACAGCATCTAGAGAACTGGACTTTCAAGGTTCAAACTCTTTGGGCCAAATCTTAGTTTCACTGAAGTCGAAGGCAGCTGCTTCACTGGCATCAGGATTTGGCCCAGAGAGGTTTCACTTTCAATTAACGTCTTTATCCGCAAGAAGATATTTCCCTTGGAGCATTAGTAGTCTGGGCATGTGGAGCTGATTCAGAAAAGTAGTCAAGCACATGTGTGATTTAAAGTTGTGCACATGAGTTACGGGCATGCTTACAGTATGTGCCTGAGTCCTTTTCTGAATTGAGGCCACTATCCAAAAGCTAGAATTCTAAAGCAATTTCAAGTTTCTGAAAGGCTGGTTCTGCTTGTAAAAGCATTTATGGAAAGCACTGAGAGACAATATGAAATGTGTTCAGTTTACAAATACAAAGATGAGTTTCTGATAGTCAACACTGGACTTTGAGAGACAATCTGGGTTCTTTCCATCTCACGTATAATCACAAGGAACAAAAGGTTCTGCAGGCCAAGTTACGTCCTCATTAATACTTGTGCAACCCCTTTGACTTGAGTGAGGTTACTCAAATGTTGTATGCAGTGTTGTTATAGCCGTGTCGGTCCCAAGATATTAGAGAGTCAAGGTGGGTGAAGTAATATCTTTTATTGGACCAACTTCTGTTGGTGAGAGAGACAAGCTTTCAAGCTTATACAGAACTGAAGAAGAGCTCTGTGTAAGCTCGACAGCTTGTCTCTCTCACCAACAGAATTTGGTCCAATAAAAGATATTACCTCACCCACCTTGACTCTCTGTTACACAGATGTAACTGACTGGAACTTAGCAAACAAGTCTGTTGCTGATGCACAAGAAGGAATAGAATCTAACTCACTCTCCCCCACAGCTGCATAGTTTACAGTAGTAAAAAGCAGTGAAAACATACTTGTATTGCTAAAGAAAGCAGTTATAACTCTGGGCTTCTCTTCACTTCCAGGGAGATCGATACTACTGCAATTAATTTGCAGGTGTTGATAGAAGAGTGCTCTCTGATTGACTCTGGTACTCCACCGGAACGAGAAGAGTAAGGTAAGTCAAAGGGAGAGCATTTTCCATCCACGCAGCACAGTGAAGACACCGCGGTAAGTCGACCTAAGCTACATCGAACCCAGTTACATTATTCACATAGCTAGAGTAGCGTAACTTAGGTCGACTAACCCCGGTAGTGTAGACAAGGCCTCAGAATACATCCTATGGATAGAACAGGTGAATGAAATGTCATTCTTCCAGTCATTTTTCAGAACAGAACCGCACTTAAAAGTATTCTATTAATTTTTGAAGCAAAAAAGTATTAAATGGCACTGGGCAAATATAAATAATTTTAGTTATTGCTGTTAAATTTTACCCTACCTCTCTGGTCCTGTCTTCTGTGACATTGCAAAAGGCAATTTAACAAGATTAATACAATTAAGGACAATACAGTACCACCAGGTTTGTTAGTTTCAAGAACTTTCTGAATGGCCTTACCAGTTTTGTACCCTCTTCACTATAGCTGTCAATTAAGGGTTTCCGATCCAAAAGCTGAAAGATTCGTTGGGCAGAAACTTTAGCTTTGCCAAAATCTGGTGCCAAAGAAGTGGACTGCTCAACCTCTATAACACCATATAGAACTGATAAAAAGGCTCTGAAAATCAAACACAAAACATCTTTCAGTTCATCTAAAGAGAGAATTTTTTATTATTGTTCATAAATTACAAATATTGTTTTCCTTTTTTAAAATAAACAGACTTAACTCTATCTATAAATCTGAGAATTGTGACATTTTTAGAATTTTATGGCTTAGAAAAATTACACACAAAGGATTAGAAACAGAGGTTTACAGCTACAAATATTTTTATGGGCGACTAATGGTATGTAATTTCTCCACGCAGAAGGATTTCACAAAGCCTGTTGTCTGCAATTAAGTGTCAGCAGTAAACGTTTCTCCCATAGTAAATAAACTGAGCCAGGCACTATACATGCCAACACAACTGTTTCAAGCTTCCTCTCCCAGAAATAATCCTTCTGAATTGAACTCCTGACCAGTTTCTAAACTGTTGGACCTCTTGCACTATTGCCTCAGTAACGAGACTTACAGACAATTACCATGGGTTGAAATCACTGCCTTTGAACTGATGTATACTCACATAAATACATTTTCAAAGTTTGTATAACAATTAGCAATGAGCCATGCCCCGAATCTGAAGATTGCTGCATTGAGAAAGTAGCTTGCACATTGGGCTATTCCATAGATAAGTCCATATAGTGGGGCTTTTGTTAGAGAGTCCCTGATAAAAGAAAAGATTTATGTTAAAGGAAAATTTGTCATGAAATGGCAAGAGGAGAGACTGGCTGGAAGATGATCAGACCTTTGGATTGGGGTGGCAAACCCTATACCTCACTCACTCAAATAATAAATAATAATAATTAATAAAGCTGCACACTAGGGGTTCCATGAAGGTGCCTCTGGAGAGAACTTATGGCAAATGAGATCCCTTCATCCCAACTAGCTGTTTGCTGTATTAGACCTTACGATAAAATTACCTTTAATAGTCAAAATATTTTAACACTTGAATGCTGTTTATGGATGGCCAAAGCAATCTGACACAAAGCAAATTGATAATTTCCATAAGTCCCTTATGATCTTTGAATGCTTGAATTTTTGGACAATTTGGATAAATGTAGTGGTGACCATAGAAAAGTCAATGTCTACAACACAGCATAACTGAAGCACTGCAGATATTGACTGTTCTGAGTACAGGAGGGGAAAAACTAGCAACTCAGACCCCACTGTACAGTGATGACTTTTAAATGGTGGCCAATGTTGTTCTGTGGGATGGTAAAACTGGATCACCTTAATTATGTGCAGACCTTGCTGTGACAAAGAAACTGGTTCTAGTTCTGACAAAATGATTTTTCAACAGAAAACGCAATTTCTGCCTATTTGAAAATTTCCATTGGGAAAAAAGTAACAAAATATTTTATTCTGGGTTGGTTTGACCTGAATTGAAATATTTCTGCTTTGCACCGATAGCCATGTGATTCCAATAATGCATTATGCCACTCATTTCAGAGGGGAGACCACACTGCATCATGGGAGATATAGTCCAACCAGGGAGCCCAGCCCATAAGAGAGGCAATGTTCCAAAACAGGAAAATGCAGTTTGATGTTGAATTAGATAGAAACAAAAACTTTCAGATCAGTTAAACAAAAGAAAAATTTAATATTTCAATTATTTAGGAATATAGAAATATTTTGTTTGGAGAAAAAAATGCAAAAATGGAATGATTTGCCATTTCTAAATTGAAATTTTTCTAAAAAAACTTTTCTTTCCGTGAAAAAAATTGATATATTTTCACATTTTGTCCCACTTCAGAGCAAAAGAGAGGTTGAAATATTAGAATTTACCACAGGACGGAAATTCAGATTTTCCCTTATCTCTAGTGCTCATATATTTTTTAAATGTTTCCCAAAATAGTTTCTCTATAAATCATAATATTGTGATACAATGATCTGAGAGGACTAGAGACAAGTGCTAAAGCTGAGAATCCCATTTCTCCAATGAAATACAGATTTTTTTTCTCATACCGATGACGGTTTATAGAATATGGAATCATAAAACTGTCATTGGCAGAGGACTATAGTTTTCAATCCCTGCTTTTACTCAAAACATATTTAAGGGGAAAGAAACAAAATGGATGGTAGATCATTTCATTTAAATCAAATGGAGACTAGGAAAATGTCTGACATATTTGGATATTAGAAATTAGCCCCTGGAGTGATTAACTTGTGGAGTGTGACTGAAAAGGCCAAAGGGGAAAAAGAAATGCACCTTATTTCAAGACCGACAAGTCCTTACTTGTAGTAGAAGTCATAATAGATGGTGATGTTATGTAGTATAAAGTCTTTGCCACTTGACCTATGAAACTCATTCTGCTGCAGTACTTGTGAAGCAAATAAACATCCCATATTCATGTTAATAAAAACTTTATACCAGGTCATTACATTCTCTCTCACACACAAATATTACATCACACACAATAGCATCTAAGAACGTATTTTAAAGAAACGGAGTAAATACATTTTACCCTGCCAAAATCTTTTCAAATCATTTATGTGTTTAATATTTTTCAGTCTGCAAATGAATGTAATATGAATAAATCTTGAGTAGTTTTAAATTAAGAAAACATGTATTCATTGCTTTTAAAAAACAGAATTGTTTGAGAGCAAATCCTACCTGTATGGACCATTCAAACTTGCATTATATCTCTCATAGAATGCATCTTCACTAGTTAATGAAGCCACAGTTCTTATATTTTCAACCGCTTCCGTTGAAATCTAAATCGGGAGACAAGACAGATATGAAGTATTCTCTTATGTTTGAGTCTCCTCCTACCACTACGTAGTTAGCACATCTGTAGCACTTTTCATCTTTCGCTCTCCAAGAGCTTTTCTGTTTAAAAAAGGAGATAAAATATGATTCTCAGGAAAACTGAGGCACAACGATTAAATTATTTGCCTAAGGTCACACAGTGGTCTTTCTACTAAGCCAACATGGCTGCTATGTGATTCCTAAGTACTCCTCCCCCAACCTGTACATGTTGTTGCACAGCAGCATTAGCTGGCACTATAGAAGCCATTAAAAGGTAAGAAGTTGCTCCTTGCTCTGAGTACACACATCCGAGGCAGCAGCTCACTGGAGGGCTGCATGCTACCTTGGTTATGCAGCCTGAGTGGCACACTGAGCTGGGTGAGCCCCACACTCCTACTACCCACCCCCAGTGGGGACTCCTGCTTCTGCCAGGCTTCCCCAGCCATGTGCCAGCCAACCCAGTCCACCCTTCCTCCAAACCAGGCCCTTCCCCCACACACTTTGGCCAGCACTCCCACAGGGGTGACGTGTATCTTCACTTTTCATTTTCTGGATTTCAGATGTTTAAATTTGCATATTCTTTAGTCCCCCTGATCCTGGGTTCATTGGGGGGCAAGGTGAGAGGCTCAGACACTCCAAGAAGAGCAGGGTCCCTAGATCCCAGCTCACATGGAGGAGCAGGGCTCCCCCAGATCCAAGCACATTCACAGAAGAGGAGAATTCTGGCCTGACAGTCCACCCCAGATCCTCAAATTCCTCTGCCACCCCTCACATTCCCCATCCTCTCCCCTCACATTTCCCCAATCCCCACCCTCCCCCTTATCTGAGCCCAACCCTTCTTTCCACCCCTACCACCCATCCTCATTTATCCCCCTCCTCATGTGCCGGCTTCCTCCTTTCCCCAGGGGTGCTCAAAACCCCACTCAGCTCCAGGCCCCACCCCAACTCCACCCCTTCCCCCAAAGCCCGATCCCTGTCCCGCCTCTTCCCACCCTGCTTTTTCCCACTCAGTTCCTCCCCCTTCCACAAGCACACCTCATCCCCACTGCTTCCCCCCCCCCACCCCAGCCAGCACCTCCTGCACACCGTGAAACAGCACATTGTGGTGGGCAGGAAGTGCTGGGAGGGAGGGGGAAGGAGTTGATCAGCAGGGCCACAGGTGGGCAGGAGGCGCTGTGGGGGAAGGGAGCTGCCAGTGGGTGCTCAGCATCCACCAATTTTTTTCCACCCCCAGAGTCAGCACCTGTGCCCCCATCCCGTGCTCTAGACTCCAAACAGCCCCTCTTCCCACTTACTCTTACTCGGCAATCACTCCTTGTAATTAATGTTCTTTTCAAACACAGTTTGAGAGCCTTCTTAATTATCGGCTGTGCTCAGAGTCCATTTCTCCAAATTAAAACAAAAGTTTACACTTTATTTTCAGATTTCTGCTCAGGGTGGGGTTAGAACTTCAAAGCTGCTAAAATCTGTGAACTCAATTTTTTTCCCCTGGAGGCTGTGGGGAACCCCATGCTCAAATGACCCCATCTTTGGATCACTCACCCTACCCGACGCTTTCATGACACAGCAAATTTCAAGACAATCTGTGTAAACACACAGATTTTAGCATACTTAGTTGTCATCCTTTAAGCAGGAAGGACTTCCCCACCTTAGCTAGACCAGAGCTGGTGCTCAGTTATAATGCTGTATAAAATTAGAAGGCCAATGGAGCAGAGGTGCTCCACACATCCATCAGCATCATAATAGTCTCAAAGAGCTGTGGAGTTGCCCATTCATCTCAATGAGATGTTCTCAGCTGAAAGTGAACACCCAGCCTGAATTCAGCCAGAATCTAGCTCTGAGTAGGGTGATCAGACAGCAAGTGTGAAAAATCAGGATGGGGATGGGGAGTAATAGGCTCCTATATAAGACAAAGCCCCCAATATCAGGACAGTCCCTATAAAATTGAGACACCTGATCACTTAGCTCTGAGACATCTGAACAGCTCCATTCACGCCAGTGGATTTTCCCATTCCCCCTCCCCAAGATTGTTTCTGACATGCCATTCTCAGCTCCTCACCCCTCTCTCAGCAGTGTGTTCTTGGGGCAAGCTTTGAGCATGCCTGTTCTAAGCTTCCCACTCAAAGCACCCGGATTTCCTTGATCCAAGCTCACCTGGGGAGAGGTAGAGAGAAAGGGCCAGACTCCCTTAGAGGGACAAAGCACCCCAGATTCCAACTCACGTGAGGAGGTAGGGAGAGGGGCTTAGATGTCTCTAGAAAGCAATGCCTACTGCAGACCCTGGCTCACATGAGAAGGGGCATGGAAGGCAGATAGATCTCTACGGCTGGCAAGGCAGCTTCAGAGCCTGGCAAACAGAGGTGGGTCAGGAGCAGGGCTCAGACACCCCCCAAAGAGGCAAGGCCCCCCCAAATTCCACCTCACATACAGGGGGTGGACAGAGAGGCTAAGACTCCCCTAGAGAGCTAGCGGGTCCCTGAGATTCAAGCACACACACAAAAGGGACAGACGGGGAGAATGTGGAGCTGCCCCTATTCCCTGCAGACCCTCTGCAACAAACCCTCATGTCTGCTTCCCAGTATCCATTCCCCAAACCCAACCTCCTCTACCACCCGTCCCCATTTATCTCCCTCCCCATAATCCCCCGTCTTCTCCATGCAGCCCCAAACCCCTCTCACCCTATTCCCCTAACTCCTCCATCCCCTAAAATGCTCCTCTCTTGCCAGCAAGCATTTGCACGCCTATTTTTAAAAACAAAAATACTTTGATGACATTACACCCCCCTCCAAAATAAAAGCCTGAGAGTAACAGATTTTAGCAACATGCCAGCCAAGCTTTCCCAGGTTTTCAGCAAAGGGGGGCTGTGAACTATCACTAGCTGGGGGAGTTCAGGAACAAACACTTACTGTGCATCTCTTCAGTCTATCCAGCTGCTTTGACCATACTCTACCTGCAAATCCTTTGGCGTTCGCTTTACATACGTGCTCAGTGTAACTTGTGGAGTGCTTGACCTTTACTCAAGAGCCTACGTGGATGGCCAAACTCTTTTGCTGATAATGTTCCGAATCTTGCTTCCCCCAAAGGGCTAGTGGATGCCATGCATTCTCTGGAGTCACCCTCAAGTGAGTGAGACCCTTGTGCCAGGATCAGACCCGTGGTCTGATCTTTAGATGTGGGCAAAAAAACATTCCTAGAACGAACCTTTAGAAAAGCTGATTATTGGGTGGGAAACGGCATCTCGTGAACCTCTTTGTCAAATGACCCCTAATTTGGATCACTACACTATCTTGCACCCCCAAAAGATTCACCAGTTTATAGTGGTGCACCTCAGGAGACGGCAGGGTAGGGTTAGTGACCCAAAGTTGACATCTGTTGAGCCAGACGTTCTGGAGCCCTAAAACAGCCATTTTAAAAAAATGGTTCTAGGTGGTCGGTGTTTTAAAAAAAACAAAAACGTAGAGCTAGAACTCTAGATCTAGAGTTCATAGGTAGATACTAAGAACTGGAAGATGAATCACAGATCACTGGATGGCTGTGAACTCACCCTTCCATTAACACTACTAAAGATAAGTTAATTAGAACCCCCCACCTAAGACAAAAGGAATTTTGAACTGAGTGGCTGGAGTAGGGTGACCAGACAGCAAATGTGAAAAATCGGGACGGGGGTGGGGGGTAATAGGAGCCTATATAAGAAAAAGACCCAAAAATCGGGACTGTCCCTATAAAATCGGGACATCTGGTCACCCTAGGCTGGAGATTGCTACAATGTGAGAGTCATAGGTGGTAATTTCATTTTGGGAGAAATGCAATCAAAGCATTTGGGTGGAAAATTGGATGTGTAAACTTTCTTGGAATGAGGGTTGCCAAACCTCCAGGATTTTCCTGGAGTTTCCAGGAATTAAATTATCAGAGGAGTAGCCGTGTTAGTCTGTATCCACAAAGCCACCAGACTCCTCGTTGTTTTTCAGGAATTAAAGATTAGTCTTTAAAGATTGTGTCATGTGATGAAGCCTCCAAGAATAGGTTCAACCAAAATGACAACCCTGCTGGGAGGGGGGATTGGGGTAACTAGAAATAGGTGGTAGGGGAGGTAAGAGGTTCAGGTGATGGAGGCACATGACACCCCAGCTCTGCCAGTGCACCCCAGCCATGCATCGCAACCCCCTGTGCCTCCTCTGCCAACAAATTCAAGCCATCCTGCACCTCAACCTTCCTGCACTCCAACCCCCAGCTTGGTCTTGACATCCTAACCCCCTGCATCCCACAGCTGTCTTTGCACCCCAACCCTCCATGCACTCCAACTTTCCTGCAGCCCCAGCCCTTCCAGTGTACCCCAACCTTCCTATACCCCACCTCTACCAGTGCACCTGACCCGCTGCACCTCTCAGCTCTGTCAGTGCACCCCAACATTACAGGAAAGCTACTGGATGCATGTTAATGGGGAAATTGGAGGGTTCATGGCTGACCAGAAACCATTACAAACTCTGACATCGCACTGTCCTTGGAGAGGGGGTACACCTTGGAAAGGGGTCAGAGGATTTTTCTCTCAAACCTAAAATTGTCGGTGTTTTGGAACACAAACCCTATCTGTGATTTTTCCCACCAGCCTGCTACAAACTCCACCCTCTAGCCATTCTGAAACACGACCAGGAACACTATGCCACTGCAACACAGCTGTTCTTCACCCCAGGCACTGCATGTGAGTCAGATTAGAGGAGGGAGGAAGTGACAGTAATAGAAAAGTTAGTACACAGGGAGTGAAAACTTGGGCTGGTGAGGCACAGCTGATGAATGTGTGTGTCAGGGGGTGCAGCTGGCTCAGAATGCTAATTGTGGAACACTAGATGTACAACTGCCTATATAGCCACTACCTCCTAACACCACCAGAGCTTTTCCTGTTTAAAAAAAATCCTTGGAAATTCCATGGCAAAGAACGCCGTTAAATGCAGAGTTAAGGTTGCTTGGGGGTATGTCGTACCCCTGCAGAATGCTGTGTGGAACAAAACTCAAACTACTGAAAACCAGGAGATGCACAAGTAGGTTGTCCATGCAGGCTTACCTCTGCCCTCTTTCCGCAGTGCCCAGTTAACACACATACTTTTGCTCTGCCAACCCTGCAGCTGCTGACATGTACAAGCTCTACACCTCCTTTTACAGCCCATTCACTCTCACCCATAGGATTCCATCTAACAATATTACAGGACAAGACAAAAAAAAAAAAAAGGCTGCCCACCCCATGTTCCATCTGTTCCCTACAGGTGGCAGTAGCCAATGGGAATTGTTTGCATATACTGCAGATGCAATCAGGATGCTACGTGTACCTACACTAGACGGTGGAGACAGTAGTTGGGCCTGCTTGGTAAGTGTGTTGGTGATGTGAGGATGAGTGGATCACTCTGAGGTGTGTGAGACATCAGAACTTAGGATAGGAGGAACTCTTGTGTTTGCCACCCTCTGATGTCTGAACAAAGGGAGGAGCTAGGTATGTACCTTCAGGATCCTGTGAGCATCAGTACAGTGCAGAATTGTGTACCTTATATCATTAGCAGGGCACAGGGGCTGTATTAGAAAGGGTATTTTCAGTAGCGAGCTGGCATATGAGCAATCTAAGGATTTATTATCTATGCACACTCCAGGCAAAGTGAGTGTGCTCAGTGACAGATGGAGCTGAAGAGCGGAGGAAGTAGTTAGCTCTGCTTGGTAGGTGTGTTAGCGAGATCTGTGGATGACTTGGAGATGTGTGACAGAGCAGTGACTGAGATATGAGGAGATCTCTGTGTGTGTGTGGAAAGGCAGGAGGTGCATGTGTACCTTCAGGATGAAGTATGTCTCAGTTCTATGTGGAACTGTGTAGGTTATGTCAGTAACAGGGCATGGGGCTTTAATTACAAAGGATATTGCGAGCTCTGAGGTGGAATTTGAAAGGATTCTAATGCTTTCAGGATGGCTAAGTGAAAGTGTAGGTTGAGATGGTATCCTGTATGTAACAGTAGTCCTACACTTTAACTGGGAGGTGCGAGTCCCAGCTCGCATAGATGTACCCACTGTGCATAGCTAGGGTGGCACAAAGAATTGGCTTGAACTAGCCGCATGAGTACAAACTCACCCAGATCCCCTGGGCACATACTACTTGTGTTAACAGGGAGCATTGGGGAATTACTGCAATTCCTGATGTTCAGAAGTTTGAGTTTTGCTCAACTCAAGGTTCTTCAAAGGGAAAACATGCCACCAAGCAACCTTAACTTTGTGTTAACATAATTTTTTTGCCACTGAATTTCAAGGCAAAATGAGTAACGGTGTGGATTTTAAAGCAATAAGAAAAGTCATCCTCAACCTAAAGTAGAGTGGAGCTAGCATCCCACTATAATAGAGTGTCTCTCTTTATCACTGTTTTATTTAATATATTTCAGAGTAATTTCTGTAGAAAACCATCACTGACAATGTTGTCCTTAGAACGATATAACATTATACCCATTTGGTTTATATTGGAGATCTTACTCTGCCGGCCTCTTCCAAAGCTTTTTGATTTTTTGATGCCTGACCAGCCACAGAGCTCAGTCGAATAGCATTTGCAGCAATAACGAAAGGAATGCAGGCCAGGATAAGCAAAGTTAATCGCCAGTCATATACAAAAGCAATAATGATGGCAGTCAGAAGGGTAGAGGCAGTCTTAGTGAACAAGCCAAGTCGGCTTCCAGTAGCCTATGAAAAGCAAAAGAGTTCAAAGTTAGAGTTAATTCCTGACACACAAAATAGAGATCAAATGTATGAAATCATTGTTCACTCAGGATCCAATATTCAGAGGGAGAATAATCATAAATGTTGTGCTTTTAAAATGGACAATTGTATATGCAAAAACCCATATGGACAATTACATATGCAAATACCCCTAGCTGTGGGTGAGGTTCAGGAAGCCTGATGAAGATGTGGCCACATGGGCTCAATTCAATAAAAAATATCAGGGCCCTCCTGTGCTGCAACAAGGCACAGAAATCAAGAAAAGCCAACAGCCTCTAATTTGGGGCATTTCAGCTATTGGGTGCCCAGCTTAAGGTATCTAGGGCCTGATTTTCATAGGTGCTGTACATCAGCTGGAGATAATGGAAGCTGCAGGTTCCTTTAATTAGACACTTTGTTTTCAGCAGTGTTAGCAGCAGGAAATGAGCATTCACACCAAAGAGCTCTTCTCTCCCTGAGGATCTGCACATCCATGTCATCAAGAAATGTAAAAGTGATAATTGGCACACCGGATCTGTGTAAACTGTGACAATACTCATGGCTCAGCTGAGAAAATAGTGGATTTTCCAGCTGGGGGCCTAACTGGAAAATCGGGGAAAAAATTGATTTGATTAGATCTGAAACAATTACAAAAAATTTTTTTTGTTGAATAACAAATAATAATTTCAAGTTTACCAAAACATTTTGGTTGACTAAAAACTCCGCCCCGCCCCTGTCTCCTCCCGCACACACACAATTTTTTTCTATTGATTTGGCCATTTTGTGGTGTTTTTCTCCTCTTTTTGATTTGGTCAAATTTGAAAATGAAAAGCCATTTCAAAACAAAAGTAGAAATGGCATATGTTTAAATGGTCAAAATGAAACATTTAGACTTAAATCAAATCTCCCTTCCTATCTCTTTTGACTATTAGTCAAATTTTACCTGAATTCATGAATAGATTTGGGGCCCCTAAAAATACATATTTCAGCAAAAATACCATTCACTGAAAACATGTTGGCCAGTTCTACTCATGCCTGCAGATGAAATGGCAAGTTTTGTGGAAACAATCCATCTTTCAAATATCGCACTGTGGACAAACCAAGAAAACCTTGGGTGGGAAGTATGAGTCTTTCTTTGCTAGCCAGAGGCTTTCCTGCCCTCAAGAGACTTTTGTGATCAATAAAATTATAAAACCAACCAATGGCAAGATGAATTATTGCCATATACTCTAGGGGCTTATACATAAAGATCACTTTGAGACTTCAGCTAGCACAACATATGACTACCCACTTACTTAGCAGTAGCCGTGTTGGTTCCAGGCTATTAGAGAGACCAGGTAGGTGAAGTAATATCTTTTATTGGACCAACTTCTGTTGGTGAAGAAAACCTAAAGAAGAGCTCTGTGTAACCTCGAAAGCTTGCCTCTCTCACCAACAGAAATTGGTCCAATACAAGATATTACCTCACCCACCTTGTCTCTCACTCACTGATATTTCTTTGTTCTCCAGAGCAGGGGTTCTCACCCTTTTTCTTTCTGAGGCCTCCCCAACATGCTATAAAAACGTCATGGCCCATCTGTGCCACAGTAACTGGTTTTCTGCATATAAAAGTCAGGGCCAGCATTATGGGGTAGCAAGCAGGGCAATTACCTGGGGCCCCGTGTCACAGGGCCCCCCACGAAGCTACATTGTTCAGGCTTTGGCTTCATCCCCATGTGGTGGGGCTCAGGGCCCTGGGCATCAGCCCCATGAGGTGGGGCCTTGGCTTTCTGCTCTTGGCCCCAGTGAGTCTAATGCTGGCCCTGCTTTGCGGACCCCCTGAAACCTGCTCGCAGCCGGTTGAGAACCACTGCTCTGGAGAATGCAATGTTCATTTTGATCGATTAAGCTTTTTTATAGTTTGGATCCCATGCACCACCTTCTTCCTGTTTTACCTTGACAGCTGGGATGATGGACCTTACCCTCAAGAATTAAGTTGCAGTTTTTAATTATTCAAGTAATTGTACGTTCCATCAAATATTTGATTGATTCCCACTCTGTGCTGGCCAGTAAAGAGGAGATGGGAGGGAGTATGAAATCTAGTGAGTCTGAGGATGTAGTGAGTCCAGGAGTCGAGGAAGGGTTTTTTTTTTTCCAGACAAGTGAAGTAGAAATTTAATTTTATTTTAAACTATTGAATAAATCAGAAAACTTATTACTCTTTGCTCATGAGTGAATTTAATTTAAAAAGTATGGCTGATTTTTTTCTTCCGATTTTTTTTGATGGGGTCCATGTCATGGGAGAAAAGGGGAGATTGGCAAATTCTGCAGAATTTGCCACTTACCTGCAGGATTTTCAGTGGCTCCTATCCTACACTGCTCCCCCAAGTCACACAATCCCTCGTGCTTCTGCCATCACTGATACTCTGTATTAATGACAACTCACATCACCCCATAAAGCCCACATAAACAGGCTTCCTGTGTGAAATGCAGTGGACAGAGCTGGGAAGAAGAAATCTACCCATGTCAACATGAGGCCAGGGCATTGGCTGCAATGCAATTCTCCCACACTACAGCCCCCCCAAGCAACCGAAGTGGGGCTTTAGGGCAACTTGATACACTGAAGACTTTGCTCCATCATGCAGTTTAAGTGGTGCAGAAATGCTTACACTGTCCCTTGGACATGACTTATTTTTAAAGTTACTAAGTTGTTTACTTAGCCGCTTACATCAAGGAAATGGAACGTGTACGAACATCTGCCGAAGCTTTATAATCGTCATAAATTGGGACTAGTGAAACTGTTTCCGAGACGTTGATAGTGTGCTATTTAAATGTGTCAGCCAGTCGCTAGAGTAGATTTACCAACCCGTTTTCCAAAATAACTTCATCATCCCTGGCCAACACTGCAATTCATATTTGTAAGCAAAACATACAAACAAAAACAAACATACCCCTTTGACTTGTGAAGCATCTGTAGCTAGTCTGGTTAACAAAACCCCTATGGCATTTTTAGGATCGTCGTACCACCCAATCTCCTGCAAGGGAATAGATGGTTCAGTTATTTTTGCTTTTGCAAATGAAATGTTCTTATCGTAACTCAGACTTGTCAGGGTCATCAGTACAATGTATGAACATTTAAAGCTTGACTAGCATATGTGTGTGGGGAAGAGAGAGAGCCAACATAAGCACTAAGCTACTCACTCTTCTTTTGTGATGAATAACATTTGTCAGATATTGAATCATAGAATCTCAGGGTTGGAAGGGACCTCAGGAGGTCATCTAGTCCAACCCCCTGCTCAAAGCAGGGCCAATCCCCAGACAGATTTTTCCCCAGTTCCCTAAGTGGCCCCCTCAAGGATTGAACTCACAACCCTGGGTTAGCAGACCAATGCTCAAACCACTGAGCTATACTGAAAACGATCTTAAATAAACTTTTCTTACCCTCAGAACATTAAACTGTTAACAATCCAGGTGCTAACAACTGCAAAGATTTTAGAATTTAGAGTCAAGTACGTGTCATGCACCATAATGACAGGTTTCAAAGTGGTAGCCGTGTGAGTCTGTATCAGGAAAAAGTACGAGGAGTACTTGTGGCACATGTAGTCCTCGTTCTTTTTGCACCATAATGAGAGTGTCTTCCACGCCCATACCAACATCTGATAGGCACAGTGCTCCTCTCCTACACCTTTTATATTACACTGAGGGTACATCTACACTACAGGGGGGAGTCGATTTAAGATACGCAAATTCAGCTACGTGAATAGCGTAGCTGAATTCGACGTATCGCAGCCGACTTACCCCGCTGTGAGGACGGCGGCAAAATCGACTTTTGCTGGTGGAGTAAGAGCGTCGATTCGGGGATAGATTGTTGCGTCCCGACGGGACGCGATAAATCGATCCCCGAGAGGTCGATTTCTACCCGCCGATTCAGGAGGGTAGTGTAGACCTAGCCTGACTTCTGTAGAGCTATTCCTGATCTATATGGGTGCATGTGGGAGGAGAATCAGCTTTATTATCCTTAAAGGTAGTGGAAAAGAAGGAGAGGTTTGGGTTTTTGTGTAATTTCCCTCTCCTCCCCTGTCCCCTTAGAATGCTCCTGTGCATATGCACAACCCTGTGATACCAAATGCTACCAATGGGTGTGCAGGGTGCCTAATCGTTCACCCACAGAGAATCCTCTGCAAGGAACAAATAGATGTGTGTCCTTTCCCAGGGATCCATCAGCAGGGAGTATCCAAGGACAGTCATGTTGCAACAGTATTATTGTAAATCATTCCTGATCCAGCTGGTCATCTTGACTAGAGAAACCACTCTAGTGAGCAAAGATAATGCTTTGAGACCCTATATCTGTTATGATATGGTCCGTTTGCTATGGAGTTTGATGCAAACAGACCTAAACCTATTTATCTAAACATTTATATCATGACCATCGGGTGAGATAGAGATTTAACTTCTGTTTTGTTAATCTTTGCAAATATACCAATGCACTCAGATACGTGTATGCTTTATACACTCTTCAGTATCTTTGATACTGAAAGAGATGGCATCAAAATTAGACAGCTCTCCTAGCCGCACGGAGTTAATTTGTACATGCTTTTGCTTTATTTTGTTTCGTGCATGTGCAGGGCCGGCTCCACCTTTTTTGCTGCCCCAAGCAAAAAAAAAAAAAAAAAAAAAGCAGTGCCGCTCCGCCGAAACAACCCGCCCCCCCCAGCGCTACCCTGCCCCGCCGAAACACCCCCCCCGCCCGAGCGCCGCCCTGCCCCGCCAAAACAACCCCCCCCCAGTGCCGCACCACTGAAACAAGCCTCCCAAGGGCCACCGTGCCCCGCTGAAACAAACAAACAAAATACCCGAGCGCCGCCCTGTCGAACCAAAAAAAACCCTGAACACCTCCCCGCCACCAGAAGATTGGCCGCCCCTTACAAGGTGCCGCCCCAAGCACGTGCTTGGTCAGCTGGTGCCTGGAGCCGGCCCTGCGCTTATGCTCAGAGACTTGCCGTTTGTGCATTGTTAAAGTTTCACTAAAAGGATGGGTTCTCTCAAAGCTGTATTGGAGGGAGGCTCTACGCAGGCTGCATGGAACCAGAAAATTTCATGGTGTTATACAAACATCAGCCCACAAAAGCCATCTGGCTCACATGGCAGGAGTGCTGAATATTTGCTGTCTATTGCTCTGACCCAGAAACGTGACCCATACCTGCTGAAGCAATGCTTTGAATGACAAAGATCGCAATCTCTTGGTCAGAACTTCCCCAGACTTTGCAAACGTGAATCCCTGAAAAGGGAGAATGGGAAATAAAACAATTGAATTGAATGTGCTGGGCTGTACAGTCATATTTAGAACAACCTGCTGTAAATGTGATGATATTTTAACCACTCAGCCACACAGTTTACAGAACCTACACAGTGTTTTGGGATATGGTTTGACATGTTAATTTCAAGCTGGTGAAAGGTACCACAACACATTCCTGGAAACTGAAGTTTCCTCGTACTGCCCCACCCACATGCTTCTGCAGCCAGTTGCAGAGTCAGCAATGGAGTCACCTTCCCTGCTTACTCATTCCTTAGCCTCACTATGTAGAGGAAAATTGAAAGAGGGCCTTTAAAACTTTGGTCAAGCTAGTTGGCCTTAAGTATTAGCCGAGCTTGTTTCTGTGTGTAAGGGTCATAAGGAGGCAAAGAGGAATGGAAAGTCCCCAAAACAGAACAATGGCTTTTTGTGTATAGGGGGCATGAGAAGGCGAAATGGAAAGTCCCCAAACACAATCAATTTGCAATAGCCAAGTTTATGAAATATATAACCGCAATGAAAGCATTAGAAAAGTCACACCGCAGAAGAACTAGATTGGGAATAACAATAACACAAAAGGCCAAATAAGGGAGATGATTGTTCTTTTTGATTTTTGACCTGTATAAATTTTGCAATGTAGCCCAAATAAGGTAATTAACATGAAAAGTATGTGTAATTTGTTTGTGGTTTTAAGCTTTAAAAGCTTATGTGTTTCTCAAATCGGGGGGACAGTTCCAATACCAGTCACCCCCTGCACGCTTGTAATTAATAAAGGAAGCCTCAGGCTGTGTTCTGATCCAAACACAACGTGTGGTTGTTTTTCCACAACACTACTCACTCTGCTATCTAACAGTGCCGACTGTGCCGGTGTTTTTTGTAACATACACACCAATGTAGTGGAACTGGGCTGTGCCCAAACGCATTCCCCCTAGGACACAGAACGGTCAGCAGCACCTTTCAGGCATTGAGGCCCTGGGCTGCTTTGTAACTGGCAATCGGGAAGGGTAAGGCTCTGTATTCCATACCAGCCACTTGAGTCATTCAGTGGCTTGGCTCTGGAACAGTTTCTAAGAAACACAGTGAATACAAAGTTGCATTATGTCCCCAACATACCTCTCAACGAGATCTGAAAATCTTGACCATAATGTATGTGACCAGATATTCAGCTTTGACTTTTCAATGTAGTGAAGTTTACCTGGATTATGTGTGTTACTAAGCTGATCACTGCCAGTACAAGAAACATTAGAGAAAGCAATGTGGTGGTTTTGCTCCTTTTTTCAGCATCTGTTTCTTGAAAAGCCTATGTAAGAAAAGCACAAAGTGATCACCACTTACAATAGCTCCGGAAACACTGTACAAACTATTGAACTTCACCTTCTCTCAGCTCTTCCCCAGCACTGAACTCTGCCACCTCTCAGCTTTCTGCTGCTGGCTGGAGGTCACTCCACCTCTCCCAGCTGACCTGTCTCTCATCAGCTGCTCCTTCTCCAGCCCTTCACCAGACCCTCTCCTCATTTGCCTGTGAGCTGCAGTCCCATTAAACCCTGCCTCCAGGCTGCCACTTCACCAGCTCTTATCTGCCTTTCACTGAATGCTGTCACTATGGCAGACCATCGACCTCCCCTCCAGCTGACTATCCCTCTTCCCTTGCCTGAAGATAAAAGATTCCCTAAACATCTTGCTCCAACCATTCTCCCTGGCTGCTGCTCCAACTCCTAGGAGCTTCCAACAATCATATATTGGAATCCAAAGGAAGACTCCATTTCTTTCCTGCAATGATTCAGGAATTAAGGGGTTAATTATTCAGACTGTCCCATGGATGTCCCTGGTACTTACAACCATGTTGGAATGCAAGATACCTTGAAGGAGCTTACTGTCTGAAGAGAATGGGTACAATGCAAAGAGCAGGGTCAGGTGCAAGGCAGGGAGTCTGCACAATAGTGGAGAGTGGTAAATGAAAACTGTGAGTTTGATAAGGAAAGGTGATTTGCTTCACTGGAAAGGTGAAGTCATTCCAAGTACGGGGCTGGAAAATAGGCAAGAAGTCTCAAGTGGGGAGAGGAGATCAAGGGCTTGATCAAGTTCCTACTAAAGTCAATGGAAAGACTTGTAGAGTTCAGTGACAGTGGGAGTAGAAGAAGGCTCTAAGGCATCACTAGAGAGGAATAACTGGAGGGTCAGGCAGGATTTAAAGTTCTGCATTTGTGCCTGGTTTGTTAGTTTACCATACAGTTCTGAACTTACCCCAATGATTTTTCCATATATAACAGAAAATGCAGGGTGGACGCCACCAGAGAAGGCAGCAGCAATCACGCCAAAGAATATATGCAGCCACTCAGGTTTGTTCAGAGCCAGAATTCTGGAATAAGGCACAGCCGGGAGATTTTCCTCCTACATAAGAGAGAAAATTCAACTGTTCCCTGAAAGTTATGGAACATGACAATTTCCTCAGCTAGGGGGTAAATCACTAAACTGTCCTAGCAACTGTTCACAGATAATTCGCCCCAGCCTCCAATGTGCACATTGAATGAGCAAACATATTGAAGATTTGCCGCTCTGTAATTTAAGGTCTTAAAACTGCAATTGCAAGACAAAAAAATCTGCAGGCTTAAATTTAACAAAAGGCTAACTGGGGGGTGGATGGGATGGGGTCTATACAGTTCAGTAAAATGTCAAATAGGGTCAGTGACCGTGGATTGCAACTTTAACACATGAATCATTATAACGACTGTGACAGACCCAGACCAGTGGGGTACAGGAGTCTGGTAGAGGGCAAATATACTGGTCACTGGATGAGTAGTTTTCTGTTCCCTGAGTGACCAGAGCAGGGGCTGCACTAGAGTAATCAGGAACCTGCTAGAACCAGTTAAGGCAGGCAGGATAATTAGGACACGTGGAGCCAATTAAGAAGAAGCTGCTAGAATCAATTAAGGCAGGCTAATCAGGGCACCTGGGTTTTAAAAAGAGCTCAATTCAGTTTGTGGTGCGAGAGTGAGGAGCTGGGAGCAAGAGGCGCAAGGAGCTGAGAGTGAGTGCTGATGGAGGACTGAGGAGCACAAGCGTTATCAGACACCAGGAGGAAGGTCCTGTGGTGAGAATAAGGAAGGTGTTTGGAGGAGGCCATGGGGAAGTAGGCCAGGGAGTTGTAGCTTTCATGCAGCTGTTACAGGAGGCATTATAGACAGCTGCAGTCCACAGGGCCCTGGGCTGGAACCCAGAGTAGAGGGCTGGCCTGGGTTCTCCCCAAATCTCCCAATTGACCTGGACTGTGGGTTCTTCCAGAGGGGACGGTCTCTGGGCTGTTCCCCAACCCACATGGTGAATCTCTGAGGCAAGAAAATCCGCCAATAAGCACAGGACCCACCAAGATAGAGGAGGAACTTTGTCACACTGGTGTGAGAGGTGGGATCTTGGGGTGCACAGCGCAGCGGAAGAAGGATGGTGATTTAAAAAAAAAAAAAAAAAAAGGGGAGAGGGTTTATTTTTTTCACCACAATGAATGATGTCGTGCGGGCACTGATACAAGCTACAGCGGCCTAGCAGGAGGCTACCCGTGTCCAGGCAGCCACCCAACAGGAGACAGTGCGACTGCAGCAAGAGACTAATCGCCTGCTGATGGACCAGGCTGCTCAAGACCGAGCTATGTTGCGGGAACTGGTAAACCAGGTAAAGTCCCTTACAGAGCTGAATCGTGGCCATGATGGGATGCGGCTCATACGGGCCAGCCATTGGCTGCAGAAAATGACATGGGAGGATGATGTAGAGGCATACCTTCTGGCCTTTGAGAGGACAGCCCTACGGGAGGCCTGGCCTCGAGATCAGTGGTCTGGCATCCTTGCCCCATTCCTGTGTGGGGAGGCCCAGAAGGCCTACCATCATCTGCCTGAAGAGGCTGCGGCAGATTACCCCCAGCTGAAAGTAGAGATCCTGGCCAGATCTGGGGTAACGACAGCAGTGCAGGCCCAGCAGTATCATGGTTGGAGGTACCAGGAAGACAAAACCCCGCGGTCCCAATTGTATGACCTCATCCATCTTGCACGAAAGTGGTTGCAAACAGAGTCCCGGAGTCCGGAAGAGATACTAGCGGTTCTGGTCATTGACCGATACATAAGGGGACTATCACCAGACCTTCGTGCCTGGGTAAGCCAGAACGAACCCTCCACCTATGACGAGGTTGTCGCCCTGGTAGAGAGGCAAAGGACAGCAAGGGAGCTGACCTGACCAGTTAAGGAAGAGGCACCCTGGGTTAAACTAGCAGCACCGAGCCCTAAAGTTCGGGTGACTGGGCCACCAGGAGGGCCGTGGAAAAAGAGAGAGGCTGAAGGCCCATCAGAGGCCACAAGGAGTCGGAGTACTGAGGGAGAAGAGGATCGTGATGTTAGACTGCCCAAACCAAGAGACCGGGGAACGCCTAGGGCTCCATACAGATGTTATGCCTGCGGGGAGTGGGGACACATAGCTGCACAGTGTCCCAATGCTGAGGAGCCTATGCAGTGTAACCTGGGGAACTGGGCAGATCCATGCTCCCTAATCCACCTTGTGGGGGTCTCACTAACCCCACATATGTATACCAGACCAGTGAAACTAAATGGGGTAGGGACCACAGCACTGGTTGATTCGGGGAGTGCTATCACGCTTATCTCAGGGAAGCTCGTGAAGCGTAGTCAGCTGCTGCAGGCTAAACGTACAGGGATAACATGTGTACATGGGACAGTTAGTTACTACCCCACCATCCCAGTAAAAATCGAGATCCAAGGGAACACTACTGAGGTAGCAGCAGGTGTAGTCCCTAACCTCCCATACCCGGGGCTCATAGGGAGGGACTTCCCAGGGTTTGGAAACTTACTCCCGGTAGGGGGATTGGAGAAAGATGGGAACCCTAAAATTGGTGAGGCATCCACAGCAGACTGTCAATCCCCAATCTTCTCTGAAATATCCCCAGATTTGTTCTCCACTCCCAGACAGGGTAGAAAGACAAAAAGGGAAAGAAGGGCAGCTAAGGCCTTGGGAACCTGAATACTGACCCAAAGCCAGAGAATCGCTCTTGTAGATAGGCGGACCCGCGCAGCTGAAAAGGAGGCCACGCAGGAGGGAGAAGCACCTGAGTCTGACCCCCACCCTAATGCTTCTGAACCATTAGAGGCAACAGAGACTGGGGCCCTAGATCTTGGGCAGATGAGCCCCAGGAGAGGAAATTTTGGACGGGACCAGGCAGAAAACCCAAGGTATGACAACATTAGGAAGGAGGTGACTGAAATAGATGGGGTCCCCGTGGAAGGGAAAACCCAGGGACCAGGACCCTACTTCATAATGAAGAAGGATCTCTTATACCGGGTTGCACCAGTACAGGGGCAGAAGGTACAGCAGATCCTAGTACCTCAAAAACACCAGAACGCTGTATTAAGTCTTGCTCATAGTCATCTTTTTGGGGGGCATTTGGGGGTAGAGAAGACCCTGGCACGAGTTTTACGACGGTTCTTCTGGCCCGGAGTACATGAAGAAGTGCGGAGGTAATGTGCCTCCTGCCCGGAGTGTCAGCTGCACAGTCCCAGTCCCCACTTGAGGGCACCTTTAGTACCCCTTCCCATCATAGAGGTCCCCTTCGAGCGAATAGCCATGGACTTAGTGGGACCCCTGGAGAAGACGGCTCGGGGCCACCAATATATACTGGCAGGGGAGATGGGCACAGAACCCCTTACTGGTCTAAGTAGTCCCCAAAATGTCACACGTTCATGGTCACTTGTTGTTTTGGACTATGCTACTCACTACCCAGAAGCCGTCCCACTGCAGAACACAACCTCTAAAACTATAGTCAAAGAGCTGGTGGGGATCTTTGCCCGAATGGGGCTACCGAAGGAGATATTAACCGACCAAGGAACCCCATTTATGTCGAAGCTAATGAAGGACCTCTGTACGCTGCTCCATATACATACCCTGAGAACTTCGGTCTACCATCCGCAGACCGATGGGTTGGTAGAAATGTTTAACCGAACCCTCAAGGCTATGATAAGGAAGGTGGTAAGTCGGGACGGGAAGGATTCGGACACCCTACTACCCTACCTTATGTTCGCTATCTGGGAGGTACCTCTGGCCTCAACTGGGTTTTCCCCCTTCGAGTTATTATATGGATGTCACCCCCGTGGCATACTAGATATCGCCAAAGAGATCTGGGAAAAGGAACCCAATAAGGGGAGAAATATAACAGAGCATGTAATGCAGATGCGAGACCGGATAGCCCGGGTTACCCCTATTGTACGGGAGCATTTGGAGAAGGCACAGGAGGCCCAGCAAACCTATTACAATCACCAGGCAAAAGTGCGACAGTTCCAACCAGGGGATCGGGTTATGGTGTTGGTACCCATGGCAGAAAGCAAGCCCTCTGGCCCAATGGCAGGGGCCCTATGAGGTGGCTGAACCCGTGGGGGAAGTAACCTACAAGGTGCGGCAGCCAGTACGCAGAAAACAAGAACAGATTTATCACCTTAACCTTCTGAAACCCTGGCATGCACAAGAGGCATGCACAACGGTCCAAAAAGACCTAACCCAGGAAAACAAGCCTTCCAAACAGGTGAGAGTGTCTCCCGATTTAACACCAGACCAGAAGAATGAGGTGTCTGAGATGATCTTCCAGAACCAAGATGTGTTCTCGACAAAACCGGGACATATCACCACATCGTCACGAACCCTGGGGCCAGAGTAACAATGAGGCCCTATCAAATGCCAGCAGCAAAAAGGGAGGAAATAAAAGCAGAAGTAAAAAAATTGCTGAAGTTGGGGATCATCAAAGAATCCCCCAATCGTGCTGATGCCCAAACCTGATGGCACCACAAGATTTTGCAATGACTTCCAGCGACTAAACGAAGTATCCCAGTTCGACGCGTACCCCATACCTCGCATAGATGAGCTAGTGGACCGTCTAGGTAATGCCCGGTACTTGACAACCCTAGACTTGACAAAGGGGTACTGGCAGATTCCCCTTGCAGAAGATGCAAAGGAAAAGACTGCGTTCTCTACACCAGAGGGTCTTTTTCAATATACTGTCCTCCCTTTTGGACTACATGGGGCCCCAGCTACCTTCCAGTGCCTCATGGACAAGCTATTACGCCCGCATAACAGTTATGCTGCTGCCTACTTGGACGATGTGGTCATTCATACCCCAGAGTGGGAAACCCACCTGGAGAAGGTGGAGGCAGTCCTCGATACCTTCAGGCGAGCTGGCCTTACAGCAAACCCTGCCAAGTGCACTGTAGGGTTTACAGAGGCCAAATATCTTGGCTACATTGTGGGAAAAGGTCTGGTAAAACCCCAAGTGAACAAGTTAGAGGCCATCCAAAATTGGCCCCGACCAAGTCGCAAGAAACAAGTCCGGGCGTTCCTAGGTGTGGTGGGGTATTACCGACGATTTATCCCCCACTTTGCCACAAGGGAAAGCCCCCTGACAGACCTAGTGAAAGACCGTGGACCTGATCTGGTGAGATGGTCTGACGCAGCAGAGGAAGCATTCACAGACCTACGGACTGCCCTCTGCAGTAACCCCGTACTGATAGCCCCTGATTTCACCAAGGAGTTTATCCTGCAGACGGATGCATCGGAAGTAGGGTTGGGGGCCGTTCTATCACAGATGGTCGGGGAGGAGGAACACCCAATTCTATACCTCAGTCGGAAACTCCTTCCAAGGGAACAAAAATATGCAGTGGTGGAGAGAAAATGCCTCGCTGTAAAATGGGCCATGGAACCATTGCGCTACTACCTGGTCGGGCGCAGATTTGTCCTCGTGACTGACCATGGCCCTCTTCAATGGATGCAGCGGAACAAGGAGAAGAACACAAGGGTGACCAGATAGTTCTTATCCCTCCAACCTTTCCAGTTCTGTGTGCAACACAGAGCAGGGAGCCGTCATGGCAATGCCGAAGGCTTGTCACGTGTGCACTGTCTGGCGTCCCAAGCTGTCCAACCCCTTGGCGTTGAGCAGGGGGGAGGGATATGTGACAGACCCAGACCAGTGGGGTAAAGGAGTCTGGTAGAGGGCAAATATACTGGTCATTGGGTGAGTAGTTTTCTATTCCCTGAGTGACCAGAGCAGGGGGCTGCACTAGAGTAATCAGGAACCTGCTAGAACCAGTTAAGGCAGGCAGGATAATTAGGACACATGGAGCCAATTAAGAAGAAGCTGCTAGAATCAATTAAGGCAGGCTAATCAGGGCACCTGGGCTTTAAAAAGGAGCTCACTTCAATTTGTGGTGTGAGTGTGAGGAGCTGGGAGCAAGAGGCGCAAGGAGCTGAGAGTGAGAGGGTGTGCTGCTGGAGGACTAAGGAGCACAAGCGTTATGAGACACCAGGAGGAAGGTCCTGTGGTGAGAATAAGGAAGGTGTTTGGAGGAGGCCATGGGGAAGTAGCCCAGGGAGTTGTAGCTGTCATGCAGCTGTTACAGGAGGCACTATAGACAGCTGCAGTCCACAGGGCCCTGGGCTGGAACCCGGAGTAGAGGGCGGGCCTGGGTTCCCCCCAAACCTCCCAATTGACCTGGACTGTGGGCTCTTCCAGAGGGGAAGATCTCTGGGCTGTTCCCCAACCCACATGGTGAATCTCTGAGGCAAGAAAATCCGCCAATAAGCGCATGACCCGCCAGTATAGAGGAGGAACTTTGTCACATGACCTAGAAGTCTCTCTGTTCGGAGCACAAAAAAATCAGTCTAGCATTTAGCAGTAATACAATTGGCAATTAGTATGTTAGTCTGTTTTGTCTTTTACAGAATACAGACTATGAATCATTACCAAATGCATGGAAAAGGCACATCAAACAGTGATTTAGGCTTCATCTCCCTTGAAAAATACATGGCAGCTCAATTCAGCTTTACTGAACTGTTCAAAATGTCCATACATTTGTTGAGGACGTTGTGGAAAATGAAATGAAAACATAGGAACTGGTACAAATTATTAGATGAGGTTTTGAGCCAGTTGCGATGACCTTGCCTGGTTATCTTTGCCTGTGTTTCAGAGACTGGAAAAGCCTGCCCACACTTCAACCATACAAGCATGCTGAACTTTGTGACATAAATAATTTCATGTCTTCCCATCTGATTTCTTCACTTTACTACAAACAGTTTGAATTCTGAAGTCATGTATCTTGCCATCTATTTCCTTTGACCAGGCCCAAATGCAACGGTTATGAATAGATAAAAAGTGTGTTCTGGACTTCTGGGTGATACATTGTAAGAATGCATCCAGTTGCTGATTATTGTTTGCATTGTGTTCTACCAGTAGACTGTACTATGATAAAAAAGAGCTCCTAAAACGGTTTCTTCACTGGTGGGTTGTGACCCAAAATTGGGTCATCTGAATGTGTTTAAGGATCACTGGGTTGGCTGGGCTCAGCTCCCCCCCCCCCGCCCCGGGCTTTGTGACCTGGTGCACATGGTCGCAACACCATTCTTACAAATTTGGCCTGGTTGACCCCGTCATCAAGGGGGCCAGGCCAAACCTGAGCAGCGCTGCAGCCTCTGAGGTTGCAACACCCGGAGAAGGCAGCCAAGCCCAGCTAGCCCTGCGGGACAGGAGCTAGGGTCTGTGTCAAGAGGTGAGACTGATTTGTTTACATCTTTGTTTTCCCTGAAGATTCCCAATTCACGTATTCACCCAGGTCAATGCTGCATATGGCAGGATCATAGCAAAGGTGACATGGCTTAAGACCTTTTTAAAAAAGAAAAGAAAATGACCTTTGTTCCTATTCTTTAGCTATCACTAAACTTTAGGATTAAACTGAATTTTAACACTAACCTCTTTCTCCTTTGTTTTCTTCTTTACAGATGACTTTTTCTTAGAAGAGGTCTTTCTGCTTTTATGTCTTCTGGATCTCTTGGGAATGCTTCCCATCTCAATGATTCCTGATTCTTCAAAACGAAGATCAGTCAGGTCCTCCATTTTGAGATCATCTAGATCCTCTTCTTCATAGTCTTTATCTTCTGTCTCTTCATCGCTTTCTGACATCTCATTTTGAGTGTTTCCACCATGACCCTAGTGACAAGCAAAGAACAGTGATACACAATCACAAGACAGTTTGCAGCAAGGGGAAGGAACAGTATACTTGGTATGGAAACAAACAAAAATAACAACACTTTGGTTACATGGTCACTTTCACATTGTAACTTGTATAGGCCAAGTTCTCTGCCCATATAAGTTGGTGCAATTGCAACTTACTCCAGCAGAGAATTTGGCTCTGTATATCCCCCCACCCCCCCACTATCTATATAGTTCTGTGATGATGTCATCCACCTCTTTTGCTCAATTATGTTTTTGACTCATTACATTGGGTAAATGTGAAGCACTGCTACCGATGAAAAACAACCACTTCCAACTCATAAACAAGATTGACTGAACAACTTTCACTCAACTAGAAAACATGCAGAAACTGCAAAGCGAAAATGGCCCCGCCGTTTGAGTGCAGAACCTGCATGTGTCAGCAACAGTATCAGTGAGATGATGGGCGCCGACACTGTGGGTGCTCTGTGGGTCAAGCAGACACCAAATAAAATAAGGGGTGTTCAGCATTCGCAGGGCTGGATAATCTTTTGTGGGCCCCAGCACCTGGACTGTGGCCCCACCCCAATGTCCCTCCCCCGATTGGCCTCTTCCTCCCCAAGGCCCCACCCGCATTCGACCCAGAGGCCCCGCTCTTGCTCAGCCTCTTCCCCCCTGAGGCCCGCCTGTGCTCTGCCCAGAGGTCCCACCCGTGCTCAGCCTCCCTGCCACCCCCGAGTCCCTGCCCACAGGTCGAGGGGGACGGAGGAGCACCCACCAGCAAATACAAAAATCAGCACCTGTGAGTGAGATATACAGATAATTTTCTGGAGTAGAGAGATGGCCAGTAAATCTGAAGCATTTAGTCAGGAGTGCTCTATCACATCTCATTACCTGCTGCATCACAAGAGAAGAGTAGACACCCTTCTGTGTCATGAGTTCATTGTGTGTTCCCTGTTCAACGACAACACCGTTGTGAAATCCAGCAATAATGTCAGCTGTCCGGATTGTGGAGAGCCGGTGAGCTATCACAATGGTGGTACATCCAGCCCTAACCTTACAGGGGGGGGGAAAAATGAGAGATTTTCTTTAAAATGTGGTGAAAAAAAACCAGAAAATCCCTACCTAACGGCACAGCGATAGTGTGGCAAATACAAGTGTAAAAGCCCTGCTGACCCTTTATAGCTGATCATTATTTCCATGCATGCTGTCTGATTTAACAACCAAAGGACACTTCTGATTACAAAATCCACATTTACAAAAATGACAGGGAAACATGGATTAATTGTATAGGCTGAGCAGGTACCAATGCCTATAGCTAAGGTTGCCTGACGATTCCAATTGTAAGACCTGTTGTCAGATGCTTATAACTTTGCCAAGATTTAATTCTTTGGGCTGAAACTTTCCATGCTGGTATCTGCCTCAGACTGGTTTGTTTGTTTATTTTGATTTGTTTTTATTAAATTTCAGCAAAAATGGTTCAATGATTTCTCAGAATGAGGTTAGAGAAAAATAATGTTGTTTTGACTATATTAAAAAATTCTTATAACTGTTTAATTGAGAAGCTTTATCACCTAAATGTTTGAGAGCAGGGACTTGAAATTTGGAGGAGATGGGCATGTCTCACTAGTACCAGGGACGTGCTTTTTACCATTCCCATGAAAATCTGCCCAAATGTGGCTGAGTTATGAGGCTCTGAAAATTTCAATTTGCATGTGCTCAGTAGAGACTTACTAGAGTTCAGCAGCTAAATTCCGCAAAGAAACAGCCTGAGCTCGCTGCATTGTATGACAGGAGTGCACATGCACCATCCCCACAGACTGACTAAACATGTTCCAGCCCAGGATTGTGGGGGCCGAACAGGACTTTGCCTGCAATTTCTCCTCCCTATAGTCAGGGGGAGTTGTGGCCCCAGGCATAGGAAACAAAAGTGGGGAGAGCAGAATGAACAGTGATTATGGAAGGAATCAAAGTTATGCAGTAAAGGATGATCTTGTCTGCAGGAAACCCGCCTTATTTGTTGCAGAAGTTGTAAGATATCTAGTGAATGAGGCAGGGGATTGCAGGAAAAGAAAGGATGGTCTCATTTATTGCTGTAGCAGCTGAATACTGCCCAGGGCTGGCTCCAGGGTTTTGGCCGCCCCAAGCAGCCAAAAAAAAAAAAAAAGCTGCAACTGCGATCTGCAGCGGCACTTTGGCAGGAGGTTCTTCGCTCTGAGTGGGACTGAGGGACCGTCCAGCAAATTCCCACCGAATTGGTGGACCTGCCGCCCCTCTCCGGAGTGGCCTCCCCAAGCACCTGCTTGCCAAGCTGTTGCCTGGAGCCAGCCCTGATACTGTCCTAGAGAATTGGATTCTATCCCTGTCTCTGTGCTGAGCATTCACGGCTGGAACTGAAGTCAAGGGGAGATGTGCTTTTAACGTATATAGCGCAGTATAATGCAAAATTCTCTGAAATACTGAGTCCTGGGCATCACGGATCATGCACCCAAAAGTAGTATGCACTTTCAACATTAACATCTCTGTGTCTCAGTTCCCCTTCTGTGATATGGGAGTAATACTACCACCTTACCTGTCGGGGGTGTTGTGAAGATAAATTCATTAGTGTTTATGAAGCACTCAGATACTAGAGTGATGAGAGGTATAGAAAAGCCCATGAGGAAGTTAATAATTTTGTTTTCAGAGCAGGGTTTGAATGGCATGGGGGCATACATTGAATGCGGAGGATAAAAATAAATATTGACTAGCACTGAATGTTGACTAGCACCATCCTGTGCACTGAATGAAGCAGGGGCCCTGTGGAAAAAATAGTATGTGATCATGTAACTGAAGACTGTCCCCTAATGCAGACACACAAGGGGACCAAATTAATGTTGACCAGGCAACTTTAATTCTGTCATTCCCTAAATTTTCAGTGCTTAACTTTGGAACCTTAATGTTCTTTTCATGTAGTGTGTGTGTGTAATTCAGTATAAATCATATTATCTATGCAGAATATAAGGGCTCAGCAACCAAATACTACCCTCAATTACACCGTGCGCTACCGCTGATATTAGAGTTGCCAACTCTGACTGAAGCTATTCCAGGAGATTTTTTTTTCCCCAACATGACAATGTCATTTTCTAAAAATATCCTATTAAAGTCTCCTGGATTGCTTTCAATGGTCACAGGGGGATCGATGCCGATTCTGGGAGACTCCAAGCCGATCCTGGAGGGTTGGCTACCCTAACTGATATCAGTGTGGTCAGATGGGTACAAGTGAAGGCAGAATTTAGGCCCACAGACTTAACATTTATTGCAGAAAAATGCTGTGGGCCATATAGTGTCCTTGAGCCACGCATAGAACTTATGCTATTCTGTGTTTATTATTACTGAGTACTAATGGGAGGCCGGCTTTTTCATACAGCTTATTTTTTATGATACACCACTGGTTATATACAAATACACGTCAGAAACTTAAAGCAGTGCTGCAGCCCAGTCCTGTAGGCCTCACTCAGGCGAAGCTCCAGATTCTGTCGCCAACTCACCGTGTGTCCACTTAACCTGTCCGTGCCTCAGTTTCCTCATTTGCAAAATGGAGAAAATGATCCCTAAGTCCCAGCAGTGTTATGAAGATTATTAAAACACCTGTTTAGTGACTGGAGAAGATACAATGCTGGATAAGCACAATGTGAGACAGGATGTAGTGGAGGCCAGCATTTAAGAAGACGACTTCTGTCTACATGCAAATATCCTGGCAATCAGGAATGATGCTAACAGAAATAGAGCCTGTGATTGCTTTAGGGTTGCCACCTGTTGGGGTTTTATCCGGACAGTCTGGTTTTTGGCTTCGGCGTCCAGGTGCCATTTATGGTTTCCAGATGCCCAGTTTTTGGCGACCTGGCAACCCTCTCGCACCTGAACAAAAAGCTCAGTTACTGCAGGCTGGGGAGAAGTGCTGGGTCATTAACGCGCATCAGCCTCTGCTCAGCCGGGCCACCTCCTACCTGCAGGCAAGCTCTTTGAGATGGTCCAGCGGGCAATGGTGAGGCGTGGGGAGAGGAGCGACTGATGGAGGCAGGGCCTCAGGGGAAGAGGTGAAAGCGGGGAGGGGTCTCAGGGGTGGCAACCCAAGATTGCTTAATGGAGTTTTGATTAAATATTACAGGGTCATATCATGACACCAGAATTTGAGCATGCATCCCTATTGATTTCAATGCCCTCCTTGAAACCAGCGGAGAGCTGTGCTTAAAAACAGATGGCATGCTATAGCCTTTAATGTCATGCTTGCCATATGGTTGTTGTGCTTCTTAATACTGATTGATAACTCTAGCAATAGGATTCCTACCTTATCAAGAGCTGCTTGCACAATAGATTCACTCTGATTGTCCAGAGCAGACGTGGCTTCATCCAGCAGCAGAATCCTGGGATTCCTTGCTAGGGCACGGGCAATAGCAATTCGCTGTTTCTGCCCTCCGCTCAGCTGAGCTCCCCTTTCCCCCACCATGGTGTTAAATTTCTGAGAAAACCAGAGGAGCATAGAGATTGCAGAAGGGGTCAGTTGAAATCCTTTTACATTCCCACCCCCATTTTATTGTTACTATCACAAACAGAAATTCCCCCTTTTAAAAGTTTTATGATGGATGCTCCAATAAACACTTTAAGAATAATTACTTCTAAAAGAACTGTCTTGGCCAATTACATTCAGTATTTTTTCTCCTTGAGGCAGAGGACAGTTTAAAATTCCTAATGATCGGTTCACATTTTTGGCTCTGTCTCACCTTCTAGTTGGCCAGGAATTAGTATGTGGTGTGATGGTTTTCTGTTAGCTTAAAGAATGTACTCTAAAATTAGATTTTTCAATTATTATAAAATAGAAGCAATTGAAGTGAAAAAAAAGACAAACTAGAACTGACTGAAGGAATCCAGCCTTGATTGGCTAACAACACTAACCAGTGACTACTCAGGACACATCAAAGCAATTTTGTTTGCCAATCTCAACCCAGTTTAAAAAACAAATACAAAAGATGGGAATATTGGAAGTGGGAAAAGATAGATAATACCTAGCAGAAGAAAACAGAATAAAAACAATCTGGTAAATTGAAAAATCTCTCATTGTCCATAGAAATTCCTTATCCACCCTATTAAAAAATGTTGATACATGACATACAGCTAGTATTGTAAATTAAGAACACTGTGGGCCAAATTGTCAATTGGAATAAATTACAAAACATCAGTGAAAAGCTAGTGAAGCACCATCTATTTGCACTAGCAGAGAATTTGGGCCACAGAAATTCAGTAGAACCGAGAGAGGCAGAGAGAGAGAGAGAAACCGAAGAATTCGTCATAATTATAAGGTGCTCAAAAGTACATCAACTCACATCAGGCAGTCTGGATATAAAATCAAAAGCATTGGCTTCTTTAGCTGCTTTCTCAATTTCAGAATCAGTAATACCCTCTCTGCCACAGCGAATGTTCTCAGCTATTGTTGTAGCAAACAAAATAGGCTCCTGGCTTACAAGGCCAATACGTTCTCTTAGCCACTTAATATTAAGTGTCCGAATATCTCGTCCATCTAAGGTAACCTGAGTGGAAAGGCATAAATGAAGAGTTTGAGGAAATGTACTATGTTTAAAATAATTAGTTGTTATAATGGTAGAATAATAATGATATAATAATTGACTTAAGTATTTGTTTAGCAGCTTCTCCCATGGAATAAAGCAATAACATTTAAACAAAATGACCAGGAAAAATTAAAAATACATATTCACAATCACCTCAGACTAGAAGAATGGAGAGAGTAGGATAAACAAAAAGAATATCCCCAAATATTTAAATCCAAATTTTGACTTCCCTTAATATCAGTAAAGTCCTATCTAGGTTTTTACAATATTCTCATCATCATGGCATACAAGTAATGAAAAATCAGTTTCAGAATTTCGTTGAATGCTACGTATCTTTTGTTCTTTCAAGAATCCAATTTTTTGTAATGTCATTTTAAAGCGTAGGTTTAATCTAGTCAGGAAACTAATCTTCATCCTAGTAACCAGGAATATCGACAGTTCACCCAAACTAACCTCTCCTTGGACTGGATCATAGAATCTCTGTAGCAGCTGAATAGCAGTACTTTTGCCACAGCCACTAGAGCCAACCAGAGCGATGGTCTTCCCCGATTGAACTTTCAGGTTCAGGCCCTTGAGAATCTGGAAATAGGATCTTTATATGTTAGTCTAATAAATATAGAGCTACTTAAATAAATGGTTTGTTTAGAAAAAGGTCCATTAAGATGCTTAGCATCATGATCAAGCCAATAATGAGATGTCTGGTCTAACAGTGTACTGAACTCCCAGGCCTGCTTTTAGTCCTTTGTTCCAATCCTGGTTGGAAAGCACTTTGAAGATGACAAGAAAAAGTTTTTATTACTAATAACAATCTTGCTCTGTTCTATTCTTACTCTATAAAGACTGCCCTAAGAAAAAACCTTTGGCTCTGAAAACAAAGTGGGTGTTTTAATATCCCCAATGGAAGGAAGAGTCAGGGTTCGACAATCTCTAGAATTTACTAGGGAGTGATTAGTTATGGAGTAATGACACTTTTGATGCTATGTTCACATTTAGGAACATTTTACCTCAGTCTGTTTATCCAATTTGATAAATGTCTAATATTATTAGTGGCCAAAATATTTGTCTCCTATGGGAACTCTTATGTATATTTATATTTAGGCTGATTTATGACTACACATTTTTTTGCAATAAAAGATCAAAACAACAGTAATATTGTTCTCGTCTCCTTATACTATACCAGAAGAACTCCAGTTTTCCAGTAAGCTAATAGCAGATAAGCTTTGGTGTTTGCTTGACCAAGCAAGAGCTTCATTCGCCACCCCTTTAACATCATTTCTCATCACGACCATCCCATCTCTAACCTCCCTTTTTAGGTAAGGCAGGAAAGGGCATGTCAAGGTAACGCTGACAATAACTAGAATCTTCAGCTCTCTGTGACCCGGTTCATTCCAAATTTAGGTATGAAATGGAGATTGCGTTGATCTTGTATGTTGATCATCTTTGGCTGGTGATTGATGAGAACCAGATATCCAGGATGATTCTTTTAGCTTTGCCAGCTACCTCTGATACCATTGATAATGGCCCACTGCTGACACAGGGTGAACTCTGGAAGGGATGGATGGAATCATTCTTGAATGGCTCATTCCAGCCACAGGCCCAAAGGGTGGCTCATGTGGCCCAGGATTTCTCTTGTGTAGAGTGATGTGGGATTCTGTCTTGTCACCCTCCTGCTCAATCTGTATGCAAGATCATTAGAGGAAGACAGTGAGACAGTACAGACTACATTGTCTTCAGTATTCAGATAACATAGCTCTAGGTCTCTGTTTCATGAGACCCAGCTGGGAGAAGTCGACTGGCTTAGCCAGCAAGTTACAGGGTGGGTTAGATGCAGGCAAGTCAGCTGTGACTCACCTCAGAGATGACTGAGTTTATGCTTGTAGGTTGGAGGAACCCATCAGAAGAAATGGCAGCGCTAACAGCAGCACACTCAACTGAGTTTGTAACCTGTTGGATCCACAGCTGCTTTTGCACGCAGGAAGCAGTAGTGGCTAATAGCATTTTGTTTGTCTTTTACACTTGGCCAGAAGGTTCTGAACTTTCAATTCTGGTACAGATGTCAATCCAGAGAGAAGTATTGAATTACTGCAAAGTATCATACATGGGACTGTACAACAAGATGACTCGCCTCACAAACTTCAGCAGGTGGAGAGTATGGCAGTCTGTTTCTTAGAGGGCATTTTCTGTAGGGAGAATCTTACCTCCATGCTCTGTGATCTGCACTGGCTTCCATTTCGTTGTCAGGAGTGATTTAGAATAATGGCTTTAACCTTAAAATAGGTTGAGTCCTGGCTATCTCTAAGATTACCTCTCCCCACATGGGATGTCACAGCAGCTGAGGTCTTCTGAAGCACTGACACAAACAGCTTTCTGGGTTTAACCACATGAGGGCTGGAGGTGAGGCATTCTTGGTGAGGAGCTTGAAAGAAGAATTTGCTTCTGATTCAATTCACCAGAGGCCAAATTTACTCACCTTCAGGTTATGCTGTAAGCCCCATTTGTTCTCCCTTGCTTTTTCCAGCAGGTGAAAATGAAGAAAAGGTGGATGATGGTGGTGAAGACAAAAATTTAGTTTTGGAAGGACATTCATCCTGCATTGTTGTTGTATTTTTATAACTGTTATAATAACAACTTTTAGCTTTTACATTTAGCTCTTACATAGTACATTTCATCCATATATCGCAAAGGACTTTAAAGAGGAGGTCAGTATTACTATCCCCATTTTACAGATGGGTAAACTGAGGAAGAAGAGGTGAAGTGACTTGCCAAGTGTTACTTTGCAAGCCAGTGGCAGAGCTGGGAATAGAATCCTGGTCTCCTGAATCCTCACCCAATATTCTTTCAACTAGACCACACTGTGGTGCATAAATACCCAGAGTACAGGATGGACACTTTAAAAAAACTGAATTAAAATAAACACATTACATTGATAAAATATCAGTTTTCTTTTTAGTCACACAGATAATGGCAGCAGCTTTTCCCTGCAAAGATGAATTTAATAAGATACTTACTTTAACATCAGGTCTAGATGGGTAACTGAAATGGATGTTTTTGAATTCAATCTCTCCTTTGAGCTTGTCTGGTCTGTATCCTTCCTTGGCACTGCTATCTAGAAGACGGTGCTGAAGAGAGATTTTGAAAAGGTATTACACATTTCTGTAATTTTACAGTTGTGGCTTTAGATGGATAAATTCTTTAGAATGGTAAAAGAAACACTGCAATACTACATAGCAGTTTAACTGATCACTGGTTGCTGTATTTTGCCCCAGAGGATTCTGCATATTCTGCAATCCTTGTGTATACCTTGCAAAGCATTTTGGGATAGGGGACAAGGAAAGAACAGGAGTAACTAGAATAATAAAACATTAACTATACCTTAAATCATCCATCTCCCAACATTTACAATGGGCCCAAATCCCTTAGCTCCCTCCCAGCATCTGCCTAGGCAGAATGTGGGTTGAGAATCAGTTCTTGGAGGAATGATGCAGCCTGTAATTGTTGGTAGGCTTAAAATGCATGAGCAAAATAAACAAACTGGGGATTTATTACAAAGTCTTCACCCCTAAAAAGATACCATCATCCTGAGGTTTCCTGCTCTGAAGTCCAATGGAAAATTAGCCCGGCGCTAAATAGCCTGGCCTGGAATTGCTCCTCCACTTGCTGATATCTGTTGGACTGACACTTTTCAATGACCCAGTAACCACCGGCAGAGTTCAAATCTTCTCTTTGAGTAGGAATGGGAAATTTAATGGGGACCTCCTAGGCTCTCTATGCTCCACTCCAAGACCAGCAAAACCAAAAATAAAACCAAACCCTTTGTCTCTGAGTTTTGGTTTCCGATTGGTTCTGGTAGTAGCTTCCAGCTTGTTCCATCTCCATCCAAGACTCTAGGCAATATGGGAAACGGAGTCCTGAGCCTCTGTAGCCATTGTTGCTGTAGTCCGGGGCGAGTCCCCTAAAGACTTGCTTAGTGTAATAGGTCAGGAACAACCAACTCCAGAGGTGGTTACACAGAGTTTGATCACCCTTAATTCTCTAGGCAAAATTCCACACTTTGTTATATCCACACAACCTCACTGAAACCAATAGGCATTTATGGCCATAACAGAGGACAAAACTCAGCCCTTTGTTCTAACCTAATATGAACCTGAGACTGCAGCTATATAACAAACTGCTGTACAAAATTCTAAGAGTTAGTTACTGAAAGTGTGGCATCCCTCTTCCCCAGCAACAGTATTACCATAGCTTTCAACAGCACTGTTAATCTCCAAATCAAAAGCAGTTGAACTGAAATCATGTCTACTCCATATACTTGTGTTTTAAAGAGCAATGTCATTTCACTTCGCTCTTCACCACTTCCTCTAATAGGGTTACCATATTTGACCACTGAAAAAAGAGGACACTCCACGGTGCCCCGCCCCCGCCCCCACCCCTGACCCCGCCCCTTTCCCCATCCAACTCTGCCCCTTCCCTGCCCCCATTCCAACCCCTTCCCCAAAGTCTCCGCCCCCTCCCCAGAGCACCCCGCATTCCCCCTCCTCCCTCCCAGCCACACGAAACAGCTGCACCAATTCTAGAGTCAGGCACTCCACTAGTGTAGACTCCCATGACTGTAATGAAGCTGCTCAGTTTACACCAGTGGAGGATCTGCCCCGGCGCTCAGTTTTTGGGAGTGGTCAGGACACGCAGCTCACACTGTTCTGTTTCCCAGCTCCCCAGATGCCGTGGAGCACCCAGTTCTCCTCCCTGCCCGGTAAAATCCCGGACATTTTGAGCTATTTAAAAATTCCTCCCGGACGTAATTCTTTATATGTAGTGAGTCCTTTCCTTTCACCAGTTCTTCAGTTTTCTTTCTCCTCATGTGCCCACGCATACTTCTCTGCAGATTGCATTTTTCTCAGCAGTGGTTGATTGCTCTTTAAGAAGGCATGAAAGTCTTTACAAGAAGTTTGTCTGAAGTTGTACTGTACAAGTAGAATTCCTTTCAACGACTCAACATTCAAGTTGGTGCTTTCCTTTGTCCACTGGCTTTGCATCAGTGAAAAAATTCGCTCTACATTTGCATTGTGAGAAGGAATAGCAAAGAAGAACTGTGCAATATTTAACAGTTCTGAATGACACTCAATGTTTTTGGATTTCTCAAAATGTTTGGTCCACTTCTGGTGTGCTAGCAAATTACTGAACTCTTCATCACTGTTGCAACTTTCTGTAAACTTCTTCAGGTTGCTGAACTGATCAAAACACTTCACGTCATCAATTTGCATCCCCTTATCGGTCAGGTACTTGATACAAGGTTCCACATCACTCCAATTCGGTGTCTCACTCAGGGTAATCCACCTGAAAAAAGAGAAGTCTTCCAGGGGTGTAAGCCACATCTCCAAATATTCTAAGCATCTGCTGTACATATTATTCACTTCAGCACAGAATTTGTCACACTCTTCATCAATTCCTTCCATGCGCTTTTGTGCCAGTAGTCCCTTAACTTTCAGGGACATAAAGTTGTGAGTCTTGCGTTCAAGAAGGATAGTCTGAACCGAGTTCAAACTGTTCAGCACTTCCACAACAGAATTGCTTTCCCTTTCGATTTCTTGGGTGTAAGTTTGGAATACACTCATGAGTGAATGCATGTGCCAGAGGTAAATCTCACTTAATTCATACTCAAAAAATGTCTTAAGCACTATGGGTGGCTTGTCCTGTGACAGAAAGAATGACTTCAAGGCTGGAAACATCTGTATCAGCCTTGTAATGCCTGGAAATAATGACAGCCATTGTGTCTTGCTATGAGAAAGCAGCTTTCTGTATTCAACATCAACAAACTCACAGTACTCCTTCAGTCGCTCAGTTCGGACAGTGTAGATATGAAAGTACTGGTAAATTTTAAAAATAATGTTCTCAATGTCAATGTTCATTCTTTCTGCTGCATGGTGAACACAGTTGTTCAAAATGTGTGCTGGGCAACCCACACCAATTAATGTTCTCTTCTGCAACAACTTCTTTAAGTTTGCAAACACGTTCTTTCCATCTTCATCAGGCCGGAGTCCTCCAAACATTGTATTGCAGTTGTCACCTGTAAATGCAATACTCTTCTCGAACAAACCATTTTTTTCAAGCGTTTCTTTTACATAATGAGCAATTGTGTCAGCAGTCTCATTAGGTGTGTTCTGGACCGCAATCAAACTTGACTGCAAACCGCCATTCTTCCAGTTGAAATACTGAATAATTACTGGAAATATTTTCACTGAACCGTGATTGCTTCCATCTGTAGCAACTCCACAGTAAGCTATATCATTTTCTTCAAACGTTTTCAGAACAACATCAACAGAATGCGGTGCAAGCACAGAGATAACAATTGCTTCTGTTTTGGTTCTAGCACTTGAAAATTTCCGTGCCACTTCAGAATCAGGGAATGTCTTCTTCAACAAGACAGATGTGCAATCCATTGACTTAAAGCTATTATGATGCTTAACAGTGTGAAATGCAAACGCACCCTCTGCTGCAGTAACAGCATCCTCTGATTCGCTGCCTGGTTTTACAAAATAATCTGTCAATTTTGTTGATGCGCTCTCTCCTTGAACTGCTTTTTTGTGCTTGTCTGAGTCCACATGAGTTTGTAAATCATTAGCACCTTTATTTTTCACAGAGATGTAAGTACCAGGTCTACATACCATGCACTCAGCTTCCCATTCATCTCTACCACTTCAAAAACATGGGAACTTTGTCTTTAGTTCTGCAGTGAATTTACACTTTCGTTTTGGCATTGTGTTTGCTCCTAGGATCAGGGGCAGCCAGGGTCTCCACGTGCTGGGCCCGCCACAAGCCAAGCTCAGTGGCTCCCACTGGCTTGGAAAAGTTCCAATGGGAGGTGTCGGAGCCAGCCCCTGCAAGTCCTGCCCCCACAGCTCTGATTGGGCAGGTATTTCGCAGTGGTCCACCACACTGCTGTGTCTCATCACAAATGGGGAGCTGAGCGCCATACAGCACGCCCCAGCCCCAGGAGCTCTGATCCACTTGCAGGCAAGGCAGCCCGATGCCCATCGCAGCCAGAGCTCCGATCCCTCTGCACACTCCTGCCTTTTTCACACTGCCCTCCCCTTCTCCCCCACCACAGTCAGTGCTTTTTGGCGACTCCCCGGAGCAGCTCCCCCAGCGCTGCCCCCCACCTGTGCAATCAGCAGCGCATGGTACTCCCAGCTTTGCTGGCATCCCTGGCTTACCTTAGAGTGGGCTCCGGCGACTGCTGCTGCTCCCTGACTCTTCGGCTCTGTTTAAGAGCCGAGCTGCCCGAGCGCTACCGGCTTCAGGCAGCCCCCCTTGCCTCCGGACCCCAGCCGCTGGCCGGGCACTTCTCCTCCCCGGCTCCAGCTGCTCTGCTCCGGCGGCACAGGGTCCGGCGGCAAGGGGGGCTGCCCGAAGCCGGTAGCGCTGGCTCAGGCAGCTTGGCTCTTAAACAGAGCCGAAGTCTGAGAGGGGAGGAGCGGAGCAGAGCAGCTGCGGGAGGGGAAGTGCCCGGCTGGCATTTTCCCGGACATGTTCGGCTTTTCGGCAATTCCCCCCGGACGGGGGTTTGATTGTCAAAAAGCCGGACATGTCCGGGAAAAAACGGATGTATGGTAACCCTACCTCTAAAAAATAAATAAAACAGGAAAGAGGGCCCCAATCTGTAAAATTGAATTATAGATCTGAATTTCCCCCAAGTTTGCAATAAACACATTTAGGGCTTTGGTTAAGGCTCATTAATATGAATAGAAATGTCTTCTTATTTTTGTTTTCAGTGGTATGAGTCTATGGAGTTCATCCACTTTGTGAATTTTTGGAGAAATAAATCAGAAATTTCAGACTGCTAGAAAAGTGACTTTAAGTACCTTATTGATAACTTTGTACACTTCATAGGCAGCACCTCGAGCATTGGCAACACTTTCCAAGTATGGGTAGCCCTGGCCAAGATAGAATGTGCCACGGAGCAGAGAGAATAATACCTACAGGGAACAAAAACAGGAGCTATAGTACAGTGGTTCCAGACCTGCAGTTTCCTTAGTGCTAAATGTCACGGTAATCCTGGTAGTTCTGTAAGAGCTTTTCCAGAAAAAATATAAAAAACGAAAATCAAAACTAAGATTTCAGGCTGTATTTTTCCAGCTCCCCCAGTTTTTATTCTTTCGCTGGATTTGACACAGGAAGTGGTGAATGTAGCTATTGTGTGAAGCCACATGACCTTTAACAGTTGGATTAGCTTTTTTTGTTGCTGCTGCTTTCATTAACTCCCATTAAGAGAATAAATTGTGAAATTAGACATCTCCATCTCTTTGCAATATTAAAAACCTCAGTGTCCTCAAAGAGAGTTAATCCAGTTTCCTGAGGCCCCAATCCTTCAAAGTGCACACTTAGCATTATACACTGTAACTAGTTCCATTGAAGTCAAGTTCTCATCAGAAGTCAATGGGGCTACTCACAGTGCATAAAGCACGTACCTAAGTCTTTGCAGGATCAGGGCCTTATTCCTTTCCAAAGGAAAAATAATCTAAACGTATTGGTAAAGTACAATAATTCCTTGCAGGGATTTAAAAAAAATGAAAGATGGTCACATGGATGTGACACTGGCAGACCAGATGCCAGCTCATGCCAAAGCCCCAGACCTCACTGAATGCTTACAGATCGCATAGCTGGAAGCCAGGTCAATTCACTTGTGTATTAGTATAGAGCAAAGTGATGGTTAAATGTATAGGAATATATCTGGTGTTTAAATTTCATGAAAACTAATGGGATGTTAATGCATTGTTTTAACTACTGCATTGTTTTCACTTATCTGGATCCCGTTATAATACTGTAGCAAACGTTCACATAGTGTATGCCCCTGTCGGTAAATAACCCATCAAATGAGAAAGAAGTCTTGTGGAATGCAAATGAAGAACTTTAACAGAAAAGTGTTAATTTCAAAGCAAGTGGTCATTGTGTGTGATGATTGAAGATCAAAGACACCAAATGTATTCCTCACTCTCTGCCATCAAAGGAAAAGCCCACAGGGGTATTGACCCTGTCAGCTTGTTTTCTGTGGGAAGAAAACTATGAGTATGGATCCAGGGAAAAATCCTTCATCTCTGCGCTGTTTGGATGCTAAGAGAGCAAAATAAATGAACATGGAGATGGAGATTCCCTTAGTTATTCTGGGTACCCATGAGATACTTTTGGGAAACTAGCAGATCACTACATCTCTGCTACCATTTGGAATTATAGGCTGACTCATCTGTACATATATTTTATCTGCTTTAATCTCTCAATAACTTTTATTACCTTTTCTTAGCTAATAAACCTTTAGTTAGTTTACTATAGAATTGTCTACCAGCGTTGTCTTTGGTATAAAATCTAGGATACCAATTGATCTGGGGTAAGTGATTACTTTCTGGGACTGGAAGCAACCTAAATGTGTTGTGATTTTTGGTGTAAATGACCTTTTATCACGAAGTCAAGTTGGTCTGGGTGGCAAGACAGACTGGAGAGTCTGTCTGTGACTCCATGGTAAGACTGGTATAGTGATCCCAGAATTCACATTTGTTACTGGATTGGTGAAATCTAATTATAGAACACACCACCATTTTTGGGTTTCTGCCCTGTTTTCTGACAGCCTGCCCTGAGGTAGGCACTCATGGTCGTGAACCACTCCAGACAGCATGACAGTGACCAAATGAGATATTTATTATGGAACTTTGAGGTCTTAAATACGTAGATTCAACATCTCTGTTGATTTATATTAAACATATTTTAACATTTAGTCTGATGGGTACTTTCTGCCCGAGTAGAAATTATGCATCTTTTTATGCGGTGCTTAAACAGCAAAGCATTTTCTCTAATTTATAGACCATTTTTTAAAAGTTTGCCTCAGCTAAATCAGACTATACTATGCTGTACTTACAATTAACACACGTCCGATGTCATAATTCTCTTTCTCCTCCACTGTGAGTTTGGTTCCGTACCAAAATGCAAGAGCAAAGGCTCCAAATAACATAAACTCTGTGAAACCCAAAGATGTGTAGGTGGTAATGGATTTTTTTACTCCAACTTTCCTAGCATTCTCTAGGTTAACATCATATCTGAAAACAGATGATAAAATGTTAAATCTGGTATGTACCCAGATGACATTCAGTTCCCTAGCTTCCTTTCATGCTTCCAGGGTTTTCTGCCATAAAAAACAATTACCTAGATTCTTAGATGGTGTGAATCAACACAGTTTCATTGATTTTACATCAACAGAGGATCTGGCCCAATAGTAGGTCTGCCTTCTGGTGTTATTTCATTGAACGTAGCTGCTCTGAGTGAATTTTCAGGCACACAGATAAACATGATATGTTAGTGAACACTCAACATGGCTTTTGTAAATGGAAATTGTGTCTCACCGATCTATTACAATTCTTTGAGAGTTTCAGCAAGCGCGTGGACAAGGGTGATCCAGTTGATATAGCGTACCTGGACTTTCAGAAAGCCTTTGACAAGGTCCCACACCAAAGGCTCTTAAGCAAAGACATGGGATAAGAGTGATAGGAAACAAAGGGTAGGAATAAATGGTCAGTTTTCACAGCGGGGAGAGATAAATAGCAGGGTCCCCCAAGGATCTGTACAGAGACTTGTGCTGTTCACATATTCATAAATTATATGAAAAAGAGGGTGAACAATGAGGTGGAAAAAATTGCAGATGACTCAATTTATTGAACATAGTTAAGTCCAGAGCTGACTGCAAAGAGCTACAAAGGCATCTCACAAAACTGGGTGACTGGGCAATAAAATGGCAGATGAAATTCAATGTTGATAAATGCAAAGTAAAGCACATTGGAAAACAATCCCAACTATACATAAAAGATGATGGGGTCCAATTTAACTGCTACCACTTAAGAAAGATCTTGTAGACATCATGGACAATTCTCCAAAAACATTTGCTCAATGTGCAGCAGCTGTCAAAAAAGCAAACTGAATGTTAGGAACCATTAAGAAAGGGATAGCTAATAAGATAGAAAATATCACAATGCCACTGTGTAAATCCATGGTATGCCCACACCTTAAATAATGTGTGCAGTTCTGGTTGCCCCATCTCAAATAAGATATATTAGAATTAGAAAAGGTACAGAGAAGGGCAACAAAAATTATTAGGGGTTTGGAAGAACTTCCAGCTGAGGAGAAGTTAAAAAGACTGGACTGTTCATCTTAGAAAAGAAATGACTAAGAGAGGATATGATATAGGTCTAGAAAATGAATGAAGAGAAAATGAATAGGAAACTGTTATTTACCCCTTCATGTAACATAAGAACTGGGGGTCACCCAATGAAATTAATAGGTAAGTTTTAGGTTTAAAACTTACAAAATGAAGTACTTCTTCACATAATGCAGTCAACAACTCATTGCCAGGCCAAAAGTATCACTGGGTTCAAAAAAGAATTAGATAAGCTTATGGCAGCTAGGTCCATCAATGGCTATTAGCCAAGATGGTCAGGAGTGGAACCTATGCTGTGGATGTCCCTAAACGTCTCAGTAGCAGAATCTGGGGATGGATCACTCAAAAATTGCCCTGTTCTGTTCATTTACTCTGAAGTATCTGGCACTGGATACTGTCAGAATACAGGATTCTGGACTAGATGGACCATTGGTCTGACCCAATATGGCCATTCTTATGTAATATTGGAAAAATTGGCCTGAAATCAACAACATGAAATTCAATAAAGACAAGTGCAAAGTATTACACTTAGGAAGGAAAAATCAAATGCACAAATACAAAATGGAGAATAACTGGCTAGGTAGTAGTACTGCAGATCTGGCAATTCAAGTATATCACAAATTGAATATGAACCAACAACGTGATGTAGTTGTGAAAAAAAGATAATATTCTGGGGTGCACTCAGGGGAGTGCCATTTAAGACATGGGAGGCAACTGTTCCACTCTACTTGTATCTGGTGGGGCCTCTGCCAGAGTAGTGCATCGGTTTAGGAAAGGTGTGGACAAACTAGAGAAAGTCTAGAAGAGAGCAACAAAAATGATAAAAAGTTTAGAAAACCTGAGGAAATGTTAAAAGAACTGGGCATGTTGGTCTTGAAAATTAAAGACTAAGCAGAGACCTGGCTAACAGTCTTCAGATATGCTAGGGAGTATTACAAAGAGGATGGTGATCAGTTGTTCCCAATATCCACAGAAGACAGGACAAGAAATAATCAGGGTAATCTGCAGCAAGGGAGGTTTAGGTTAGATATTAGAAAAAACTGTCTAAATATTAGGATAGTTAAGTACTGGTATGTGTTACCAAGGAAGGTTGTGGAATTCCCATTATTGGAGGTTTTTCAGAACTGGTTAGACAAACACCTATCAGAGATGGCCTAGGTATACTTGACCCTACCTCAGTGCAGGGGGCTGGAATTGATGATCTCTCAAGGTCCCTTCCAGCCCTACATTTCTAGGATTCTATGAATATCAGCTCGCAAAGGTAAGAATTAGTGCTCACTCAATTGTTCAAGAAAAAGTGCTTTAGATAAAAGCAAACAAGTAAACAAAAGCCAAAGTCCCCTTTGACTCCGCAACCTGGCAGTAGTTTGCTCTTGATGAACGCTCTTCGAAGCCAAGAACTATTTTCATAAGCTAAGTTACCAAGATATATGCCAATAGCAAGCAATCAAATACAAATTAAGCACCATATTATGCTAGTTAACCCCTGTGAGACAAGGACAAAGGTTAACAGTTAGTTAATGAAAAACATCATTCTTTTTTTGCTTGCGATTCCTTTACAAGCTTATGGTTTTCCACCAATCAATAACAGCTTCTGTTCACTCATTAGCTATCTAATCCCCTATAGCTTCTCAGGGGCATTACAGAAAGCACGCTCAGCCCAGCAATGTTCTCAGAACATTTCAGGAGGACGTGCATATCATTTTATTGTTCAATGGCATGCTCAGAAGCTTTGTAGAACCCTCTCGACACATACATTATGTACAAAAATGCCCTGACCAAAAGTGGGAAGGCCCAAAATGAATGGCACAGTTTACGCAGTAGTGAAGGGATCCAAAAATGATGTACAATTAACTTCTTCCACATAAACTGCTCAGATATCATGGTATTGTTCAGATTAGATCAAGAAGAGGATTATTTGCAAAGCACTAAGCACGCACAAACTTTAAGTATATGGGTAGCCCCCTTGAAGCCGATGACATAGGAAAGTGATAGGCAATCCTACCTAAGCTCATGATCCAGTAAAGCACGAGGTTAACTGTAAACACTTTAATCAATGATTTCAGTGCGAGTGTGCATGTGCTTAAAGTATTTGCAAAAGTGCTTTGTTGGACTGGAGCCTTAGAGAAGACTCTATTTTCTATAGCTTCAGCTCCAAATTCAACTTCAGGTTAGTGTCAGAGGGAAATTGGGCCTTACAATGCCCCTCCATAATGTAGGTCAATTGAGTGATTGCAAATGTTCATGGGTGACAGAAAACATCTCCTTCCATATGCTCATATTTATCTTCATCTGAACTGCTCAGCTGTCTGGGGGGATAAACTGAGAGATCATCTTTGATTTTTTTTAAATAACCACATCACTTTCCCAAATATTATATACAATCAATAATTAGTTAAAAAAACCTCACTTTGCTAAAGCCTTCATCTGTCCATTGAAAGTAACAACTGTTCTGACAGCAGTCAAAATTTCTTCCGCCACAGCTCCTGCTCTAGCATAAGCAGTCAGCTCTTTTGTAGTGAAGGATGCCAGGAACTGGAAAATTCAGAGGGTGGGGGGAAGGGAAAAGTATTTTATGGAAATCTGTTTAAGTGGTGTAAATTACATACTGATACAAAGGGTGATCAAACAGATAGGGAAAGAGCCTAGAATTTAGGAGACCTGGGTTCAAGTCCCCACTCCAACAAAGTTTTCCTGGGCAACTTCGGGTAAAGTAACTTCTCTCCATGTTTCATTTCTCCATGTGTAAAATGGGAATCCCTGATCTTGCATGGTGTTGTGAGGCTAAATACACTGAAGATTGTGAGGCACTCAGAAACTATAGTAATGGAGACCATGTAAATAACTTAGTTATCTTAATTATAGGTCACAATCCTGTTTCTTCCTCCACGATTTTCAGTGCTTGGGTGGGGGACAGGAGGAGAGAAAACAAAATACACCCTATAAATGGAAACACTTGGTAAATTTTTCTGTGCATTACAAGCAATAGCTATTAATGTGGTCACAGTTGATGAATGCTGATCATCCTCTTCCCATGTTGTGAGTGGTGGTGACTGGAAGCAGACCAGGCCTCCATGGCATGCCAATGCCTGCCTGCTGATGCTCAGTGTAGACAGAGCGCTGCAAATTTTGGAGCAGGAGCCAGTGGAGTAGGAGAAGGGCTGCTCTCCATGCTCTCCAAACTTTGTGGTCATGTTGCTTTGGGGTTCACTCCCTCTCAATCTGATTTTAGAGATAGAATTCTTATTAGTTTTTCCCCAGCACTTACGATTGATCCAACTGCTGCTGCTGCAGCAAGGAGAGGGCTAACTGACAAAATCACCAAAGTCAGTTTCCACCCATAGACAAATCCTATAACAATCCCTGTCAGAAACGTAGCAAAGAATTGTACAAATATACAGAACTTGTCTCCGATGCCTTCCTGGATGGTGTTAATGTCCCTGTTAATTAAAAAAGAGATTTGTTAACTTTGATGAATGCCTCCTCTTCACACATTTTTCTGTTTTGCTGGAGAGAAGCTTGTCAGAAATTTAACTGTTCAAATCATTGGGTAGAAAGAATTTTGGACATGGGTACTGAACAGCAGTAATGGCTCTTTGTGGGGCTAGGAACTAGCAGATCACAACTCATTTTCTGTGATGTAACCTCTAGATAGACTTCTGCCATTGCTACCCCTGCTCATTCACACGTGACCCAATTCATTTATGCAATATCCAAAAGGAATAATCCATACAAAAACAAAAATTCACCCCCAAAACCTTTACATTACGTTTTCCTCCAACTTCCCCTATGTATTCTATTAGATTTTAAGTTCTTTTAGGCAAGGAATATCTCCATTTTGCCTCCGATACAGTGACAAGCACTGTGTTAGTAAATTATTATTTGGAAAACCACTGTGTGTCACACTAATTTTCTCTTGCTATTTACATACGTGGGAGCTAGGATTGGTGAAATTCAAGCCTCTCTCATTCCCTTCAGGATTCACATCTTCCAAAAACTGGGCATATCCCTCCCTGCAAAAATTAAATCTGGAGAAACTCTTCATACCCTGATCATATCTTCCTCTGAATCCCTGCACAAGGGACCTGATCCAAAGTTTCCTAATGATTTTAATTGGTTTGGGATCAGGTTCAAAATGATAACATAGTGCCCATAACTATGAGTGCAGTTTCATTTCATACAATGTCAGGGGTTTCAGTGTTTGTAAACTAGCTGGAGACAGCAGAGCTGTTTATCTACAGTAGTTTGCAAAACAGCTCATAGACACTACAAAGCTAATGTCAGAGGAGTAAGATATTGCATTTCAAAGCACAGGCCCTCACAATGGAAATGTCACTGAAATTCTGAAAATGAAGTGAAAAATGATAACGAATTCCTCCCTCAGACAGCAGTAATATTTTGGGTCTTAGTTAAAAAGGTTTCCTGGAAATTCCCTGTAGCTAATTCTATAAAGGTAAACATCAGTCTTCTTTTTGGCTCATGTTCCTGATGCATAGATAAATAGAGCCTTCTCACGCCGTCAGTCGGGTGTTCAACGTTCCATTCTGGCTGGTATCAAACCAAGCCATCTCCTGGTGAAGTATTGCGAAAAAAAACTTTTGTCGGATTCTTGCGGTCTGTCTTGCAGCTGAGGTCAAAAATGTCCAGACTTGGACGGTGCTCAGTATCACTACAGCAAAGCCAATACCCGCATAGTAGTAGGCAAACCTGTAGTAAAACAGTAAAAGTCCATAAGGTCAATTGCATCTTGCAAGATACGTTAGACACATCAGGTCACATTCAACCCTGCTGAAGAAAATGAGATGTAATTGAGGGCCAAATTTGGCTTACAGTCTAATGGACAAAAAAAATATATAGAAACTACACTGTGCTATTCTTATGAAAATAATTGCAGAGGTTCTTACCTGCTCATTTCAGCTTCTATATCCAAACCTGGAATTGCTGGACAAGTAGAGTTACTATTCATCACAGCTGAAAGATTAACTGTAACATAGAAAAATATTCAGTTTTATTAGAACAGGCATAAAAGAAAGCACGGTGGTTAGGCCATAATCTTATGGGTGTTTTGTAGGACACTACACTCCCTGCAACAGCTCTGTAGATTTTCATGGTGGCCATCATCCTTCCAGTGGAGGATCAAACAGGGCCAACTTCTGAGTCAGCTCAGAGGGTTACTGTAGAGTGATGTCATGGATTTAGCTCACTACGTCAATGGGCACTGGTCAGATCATAGCTTCATCTGATCTGACCTTCGGATTCCAACAAAGGGCAATATCTGATTTTTCAGAAGTTGATAACTCCCCCTTCTACCTCACATAAGGCAAAATTTATCCAGGCCGACACCATAACTCTGACTTTTATGCACCACTGAGGTTCCACCCAAGCCTCAAAACTGGGCCCAAATGTGGTCCAAGTGGTGGCTCAGCCTTTTGCTGACTGTCCGCAAAAAGGAAAATTTTGCCAATAATGCACCAAACCAATAGTGCAAAACTGTTCAGACCTGGGAGAAATAGGAGACCCCTTCCAGGTGTCAGCACATATATTTTACAGTAAGTCACGATTGCCCTTTTCATAAGCTTAGCTCATATAGAGGCAAAATAGTATTAATGGTCATATTTTGTTGTTTTAAAAATCCAGTCACAGAACTTGATTTGGTGACCTCCTGGGACAGTGAATTCCATGGATTAACTATAAGCTATAGAAAGTAGTAAATCATTTTATAGTTACCAAATGTACTGCTCTGTAATTTATCAAGTCTCTAGTTTGCTACACTATACAGCAGGGTAAAAAGGAAGGACTCCTCAGAATTCACTATGCTCTTCATGGCTTTTAACACCACAGCAGCACTCCATCCTGAACCTCTGCCAATCCAGTAAATAAGAGACCCTAACAAATATTTTCAGAAGTTGAATAAACTTTATTTACCTGAAGACATATGTACTGCTTGGCCAATCGTCACAAATCTGTTTGTCATCTCTCCAATGACAACGATAATAAGTGGCAGCCCTGTTCCATTTGCAACAGCTGCAATCAAGCCTATTATCATCAAAATGATATCCAGCCAATCGGCATACCCAAACTACATGAATATCAAGAAAAAGGTATTAATTGAAGGTTGACAAATTCACATAATTGTCACAATATCCTACTGAGACACATAGAATAGGATTTGTTTTTACATAGCACCATTCGCCATTTGGGTATCCCAAAACACTTTATGAAGCAATGAATTAGATACTGTGAAGGCAAACATAGCATTTGGGATAAACTTTGAAAAAGCTTACACACAGTTTTAGGCCAGTTTTTATTGAGGGACTTAGGACATGTTGGCAGGATGGCAGGATGAATCCCCTAATCTGCAGAAAAAAGAATATATCTTACATTTTTCACAAAGTGATAACATCACCTGTGCAACTCACTGCCTCCCTGTGTGCATTCTACTACATCCCATATTTACTCAGTGCATTTAAAATGTAAACAAGAACAGGTAGTTGACAAATATTTGGCTGCTGCCTACCAATAGAAACGCATATGTAGCAGTTATCACATTTAAGAAAAACACAGCACTTGTTTCCCTGGATAATTCATGAGACATTATGCACTAATGGTAAAATTATCTCCAGTTGAGAGAGCCAGGGCAAGGCCCTATTTATCGCACATGCTTCACTTTAGTCCTTAAAATGGGTGAATTTCACTCCGTCATGGTGCTAGTGCTGAAACATCATCAAGCACTGGCACTTAGCTCTGGGTGGACTTTGCACAACAGGCCATATTTTTAAAGAGGGAAGCCTGAGATCAACGCACAAAAATGGCTGTGCGGCAATACTAAGTTTTGCACAGACCTCTTTCTTCTCTTTCGAAATGCAGTATTGTGGTTGCACATTAATCTGTTACCATAACGTACAACAGACAAAGAAAAGGAACAACGAGAAATAAAATTAAACCAATAAACTATGCACTAACCAGTTTCAAAATGCCAACCATCTTTTCCTTTGACTTCTCATTTTTCTTTCTAAAGAGATTAATGCAAAATTAATGCAGGCCCTTTCTTGAAAGGCAGGGCAAGAAATTTAACAGCGTATTAAGATCAAGGAACCCCTACTTTTTCTTGTTCTTCTGTAATTGGTCATTTTGCTCAGGTTTTTCATCATGTTGGAAAGCAGGATTGTCATAGCCATTACTTGTAGATTCTGTGGAGGAGAAAGTAGGTTTTGCTTTCACAAATAGTAAGGTCTTTTAAGTCAGCTTCTTATGAAGCACATTAAATCCCTTTCTGAATGATCTGAGCACCAAAACAGTTGATTTTTTAAAGCAGGAAAACTACATTTTTCACATGCTCTTGAAACAGCTCAATCACTTTCAGTTTTTTCCTCCCCCAAAATCACATCCAAGCTGAGAACAAACAAACTAATTTTAAGGGAAGTCATTAAAGACTAACTTGGGTCTCAGTCTTGCAAAAACTGAGGGTATGCCTAAGTGTATGTCTACACTAGAAGTGCTAGAGGGGCACAGCTGCAGCTATGCTCTCTGTAGCATATACATTTACTACAATGATGGAAGGGATTAGTGAATCCACCTGCTAGGTTGATGGAAGAGTTCTTCTGACAATCTAATGGTGTCTACATTGGGGCTTAGGTTGGCTTATCTATGTCTCACAAGGGCATGAATTTTTCACACCTCTGAGAAATGTAGCTAGGAGGACCTAACTTTTAGGTGTAGACCAGGCCTTTGTCTTTTCAGGATTGGGGCCTTAGAGTGGAACAGGCATACTTATTATTTGTTGGTATTTCAGTAGTACCTACAGCCCTCAACCCTGTGCTATGGCTGTACAAACACAAGCAAAAAATGAGGATCTCCACTTAAAAGAGTTTATAATCAACAAGTGGATGAAAGAAACAGACAGAGGAATCACAACGGAATAGTGAGGTGACTGTGAACTATAGGATAAAAGATGGTCAAAACACACCAACTGTCTGTCCTATCTCAACCTGAACTATAACTACTGTGTTTTCCATCACTAGTTTTTAGAACACCTTTGTAGAGACTTACAGGACACTATTATGTTTGCTTTGATTATATAACAATTCAAATTCAGTTAACTAGTTTCTGACTCACATACTGGAGCATGTATCAGGGAGTAGGCATGTTCATCTGTATTCACAAAAACAACAAGGAGCCTGGTGGCACCTTAAAGATGAGCAGATTTATTTGGGCATAAGCTTTCGTGGGTACAAAACCTCATTTCTTCAGATGCATAGTGGAGCATTTGCACGCTTAGGCCCCATTGCTGATGCATGTAAATAACTTTAGGCATGTGAGCGGCCACATTGAAACTCCATGGGACTACTCATGTGCATAAATGCTCACAGGATGGGAGCCTTAGTTATTTTTAAGCTCAAGTGCCTCACTAGACACACCAGGGTCACTTAAGTTAATAGAAAGGCCACACAGAGCTATGCCCAGCCAGTGCTGTGACTAAGTTAAAAGAGAATACATGTATTCAGTGCTAGCTAAGAATATTTTCTGAATGCTGTTTCCTCCACAGAGATCCCCAAGAAGGATCCATACTCGCTGGGTAAAGAAACCACAGAAGAAAGCTTAATAGCCAGAGTAGCATGATTTGTGGAGGACGATGGGAGGGCTGATCTGTTTTTCCATTGAAATCCCTCATGGCTACCAGACAAGATTCAAAATGTGGCTTAGTTTTGTGGCAACGGAGTACATCCTTCCAACAACTAGCCTAACATTCAAAAGACGAAACAACTAACTGAAAAACTTACTAGGATTAGGTGGTTCCTTTTCTGTGTAATTTATGAAATCATCCTTCATTGTGTTATTCTGTTGTATGGTTATTAGACTTGCAGAAGTAAATCACTTTAGGTAAAATCTGCATACACAAGAAAACAGCACAACCTTTCAGAGACAATAGCCATTCAAAGAGTTCACATTAAGATATGTTTATGTTTCTTTATTAATTGTTTGTTTCCTTTCAACAACTTTTCCTAGGGAATAAAAAATATTTATCATTACATACTACTTTTACATCAGGGTAAATTACTTTTCTAAAGAACTATGTTCATTTTTAAAAATTAGGACAACAATGTGGCCTGCTTCCTGGGGGTACCCAGGGCTGTGGCCACCTGCCCTTAGCACGAGAAAGCCTTGTCTGTGCCTGATGGGTATCAGCTCCCCGATTCCAGGTACCACAGGCAACACAAGCACTCCCCTCTAGGCCTAGGCAGGCCCTGCTGTCTCTTTACAGGTTAGCGATAGGCACATTCCAAACCCTGAGCTTCAGGTATTGTTGCTTTCTGTTCATGCGAGAAGGACCAGGGAAGTGAGAGGGTGAAGGAATAAGCCTCCTAACATCTTGGTGCCCTTGACTCAACTGCATCGCATCGGATAGGTGAGTGGCAGCCTGTAAGTCCCCCTCCCCAACAATCCGCGCAGCTGCTTGGAGAGGGTATAGCGAACTCTCGTGATGGTAATTAAATTATACCAGGGGGTCAGGTAGAGTGGCTACTACCTAGGGTTACCATCCGTCCGGGTTTCCCCGGACATGTCCGGCTTTTTCAGTGTTAAATGGCCGTCCGGGGGGGATTTCTAATCAAGTAGAAATGTCTGGGATTTCCCCCTTCCCCTTGTGCGGCGCGGCTGATCGGACGCCTGGCCTGATTGAAAGCCGCTCACAGCCACTAGGGCCTCTAGCAGCCAGAGTCCCTCCCCCTCCCCCGCTCCCTCCTCCCCCACAGAGCAGCCGGCAGTGTTTGATTCCATGTGGAGCCTGCAGCTCTCCCTCTGCCGGGTGAGCAGGGGGAGCAGGGCAGGCGGCGGGATGTGTGTGTGTAGAGGCTGCAGGGGCCGGGGGGTGCAGAGGCTACTGGGCGAGTGGGGAGCAGGGGGCACAGAGGCTGCAGGGGCAGGGCATGCAGGGGGTGCAGAGGCTGCAGGGCGAGTGGGGAGCAGAGGGCACAGAGGCTGCAGGGGCTGGGGGGGGTGCAGAGGCTGCAGGGCGAGTGGGGAGCAGGGGGCACAGAGGCTGCAGGGGCTGGGGGGGTGCAGAGGCTGCAGGGCGAGTGGGGAGCAGGGGGCACAGAGGCTGCAGGGGGCGGGGGGGTGCAGAGGCTGCAGGGCGAGTGGGGAGCAGGGGGCGCAGAGGCTGCAGGGGTGGGGGGGTGCAGAGGCTGCAGGGCGAGTGGGGAGCAGGGGGCGCAGAGGCTGCAGGGGCGGGGGGGGTGCAGAGGCTGCCAGGCGAGTGGGGAGCAGGGGGCACAGAGGCTGCAGGGGCGGGGGGGATGCAGAGGCTGCAGGGGCAGGGCAGGCAGGGGGCGCAGAGGCTGCAGGGGCGGGGGGTGCAGAGGCTGCAGGGTGAGTGGGGAGCAGGGGGCGCAGAGGCTGCAGGGGCGCGGGGGTGCAGAGGCTACAGGGCGAGTGGGGAGCAGGGGGCACAGAGGCTGCAGGGGCTGGGGGGGTGCAGAGGCTGCAGGGCGAGTGGGGAGCAGGGGGCACAAGGCTGCAGGGGCCGGGGGGTGCAGAGGCTGCAGGGCGAGTGGGGAGCAGGGGGCGCAGAGGCTGCAGGGGCGGGGGGGGTGCAGAGGCTGCAGGGCGAGTGGGGAGCAGGGGGCGCAGAGGCTGCAGGGGCGGGGGGGATGCAGAGGCTGCAGGGGCAGGGCAGGCAGGGGGCACAGAGGCTGCAGGGGCGGGGGGGTGCAGAGGCTGCAGGGGCCGGGGGGTGCAGAGGCTGCAGGGCGAGTGGGGAGCAGGGGGCACAGAGGCTGCAGGGGCAGGGCAGGCAGGGGGCGCAGAGGCTGCAGGGGCGGGGGGTGCAGAGGCTGCAGGGTGAGTGGGGAGCAGGGGGCGCAGAGGCTGCAGGGGTGCGGGGGTGCAGAGGCTACAGGGCGAGTGGGGAGCAGGGAGCCCAGAGGCTGCAGGGGTGCGGGGGTGCAGAGGCTGCAGGGCGAGTGGGGAGCAGGGGGCGCAGAGGCTGCAGGGGCAGGGGGGTGCAGAGGCTGCAGGGCGAGTGGGGAGCAGGGGGCGCAGAGGCTGCAGGGGCGGGGGGGTGCAGAGGCTGCAGGGCGAGTGGGGAGAGCAGGGGAGCGCAGAGGCTGCAGGGGTGTGGGGGGGTGCAGAGGCTGCAGGGCAAGTGGGGAGCAGGGGGCGCAGAGGCTGCAGGGGTGGGGGGTGCAGAGGCTGCAGGATGAGTGGGGAGCAGGGGGCACAGAGGCTGCAGGAGCGGGGGGGTGCAGAGGCTGCAGGGTGAGTGGGGAGCAGGGGGCACAGAGGCTGCAGGGGCGGGGGGATGCAGAGGCTGCAGGGGCAGGGCAGGCAGGGGGCACAGAGGCTGCAGGGGCGGGGGGTGCAGAGGCTGCAGGGTGAGTGGGGAGCAGGGAGCGCAGAGGCTGCAGGGGTGGGGGGTGCAGAGGCTGCAGGGCGAGTGGGGAGCAGGGGGCGCAGAGGCTGCAGGGGCGGGGGGGTGCAGAGGCTGCAGGGTGAGTGGGGAGCAGGGGGCGCAGAGGCTGGCAGGGGCGGGGGGGTGCAGAGGCTGCAGGGCGAGTGGGGAGCAGGGGGGCGCAGAGGCTGCAGGGGCGGGGGCTGCAGAGGCTGCAGGGTGAGTGGGGAGCAGGGGGCGCAGAGGCTGCAGAGGTGGGGGGGTGCAGAGGCTGCAGGGTGAGGAGGAGCAGGGCAGGCAAGGGCATAGGGGCTGCGGGGTGAGTGGGAGCAGGGAAGCACTTAGCAACCCCAACCAAGATCAGAGCGGGAGGGAGGAGGGGGAATGCAGGGTGCTCAGAGGAGGGGGCAGAGCTGGGGCAGGGACTTTGGGGAAGGGGTTGGAATGGGGGCGGAGAAGGGTGGGGTTGGGGCAGGGCTGGGGGTGGGGAAGGGGCGGAGTTGGGGCGTGGCCGGGGACCCGTGGAGTGTCCTCTTTTTTAAATGTTTGAATATGGTAACCCTACTACTACCGCCACGATGCTTCTGTCCCCAGAATCCTTTACAGCTATTCTGAGGGAAAATGGGCCCTTTTCCCACAGAAATGGTCTATAAGGGACTGCTGCAGGCAGCAGGTGGAAGAATAATCTGATCAAATGATTTGACTATTGGGCAATGTAATCAAAATCACTAAAGGAATGTCAGGGGTTTCTATTGGAAGTTAACTTGACTGCCACTGGCTGTATCTGGTTGTACAAGATGGAAGTGTAATCAGGGTACAGTTGTGTAAAAAAGTAATCACAGTGCAAGGATGTTAGGCAAAAGATAATTTTGTGCGTGTGCATAGGAAAAGGAAAAGGCGAGCAACACTGAGCCTTGGGGTGGCTCTGGGGGATCAGACTGTCACTTTGGGGGGTGCATGAAAACTCTGTGGGCACAGGGGAGGCAGTTACACCTTGTGTAAAATTAATATGGCTAATATAATGTTATGGAAGTTAAACTATTTCCCAGGACATGTGCAGTGTATATTGGAAAAGGGGTAAAACATGGTACTTGATTAAAATCCTATTAGGGCTCCAAAAGGAGCCACAATCGATTGTGCTTTCTTTTTCAGATCTCTGTATGTTTTGGAACAGGAGATGAAAGTGAAAAGTAATCAGAACTCTGGTGGAAGTGAAATGTGTTTCTTTTAAGACACTCTCTGAGCTGCTGATAGCTTTGAATCCAAAAGCAAGCCAAGAAAGCCTCTGTGTGGATGCAAATTACCTAGCTGATGGGGGAAGGAGGAAACTGCCCATAAGTAGCAGCACAAAGAACCTGCAAATAATGAATACACCTGGTCAGCAAACAAGCTACTAGAAGGCTCAGATTATGGCCCTCCAGAATAAGGAGGTGAAAAAACAAGTCAAGCCTGAAAATAAAGGGGACAGGTTAACCCTAAGGGTGTGTGTGTGTGTGTGTGTGTGTACACAGAGCAGAAATCTGAAGCTGTCTCTCAGCTATTACCTGAGAATAAACGTAAAGTTTGGTACAGCATAGAAACTATTGCAAACCTGCTCTGTTGTACAAGAGGGGAAACTGAGGCACAGTTTATATGCATAAATTTCATAAATGACCAGTGAGTGGGATAATTCACTAGCCTGACTATAGAACAAAATAAGGACAGCCTGGAGGTAATTCTTCTGTTTTTCCTGCAATTAGCAAGGAAATTTGTAAAAGGAATTGGTATTATTTTTAAGCTATAATCTGTCCCCACCAGAGGGGGTGGAAATTATTTCTTTTGTTTTTCAGACATTCTACAAGCATGCTGGCGCCAGCGGAAGAATAACCCAAAATACCATGGATCTATGTTTTGTGTTGTTTGTCTGTGGTGTTTATCTTGTTGCTAGCATGACGTGGATGGGGGATGGCTTCAAAAGGCTGACCTGACGGGGAGATGTGTATGGGAATGCAAAATGCTCAACTAGGAGGCCAGCACCTGTGTAATAACTACCATGGTGCCTGGAAATAGAACAGCAACTAAGGTGGGCCCCCACAAGCCCTATGGGAATAATGACAAGGGGAGGAGCTCACTGGGAATCAATGGAGGGGTGTGTAAAATGGTGTAAATCCAAAGAAGATGTTTGGATGTGCCCCTCTCCTATGACTATGGAGGAGCAGAATCAATGGCCTATGGCAAGGGGTGGACAATTGGGTGTATTGTGTATAAGGTGTTTTGCTGAAAATGTACATATTACTAGGGGGCACAATTACACCAGCCCTAACCAAACTACACACATCTACATGCTGCTATCTGGACTTTGGAGCACAAATGGATCTGTAAATCTTATTGTTGTGAATAATTTTACTGAAATTTAACTAACCAATCCTAACACATTGTAACATAGTTATTTAACCAATTATATCCCACCACCTTAATTGGTTTACACCCAACAAAATTAATTATACAACAGACAGAAACAATCACAGAACCAGACAGAGATTATACAGACAAACAATAGGGAAAGTGGAGACTACAGTGATAGAACAATACAGAAATGAGGATTTCACATCTCAGCTATTGATAAGTGAGTTCTTGCCAGACAGGATGCTATCAAACTAAGTTTCCTTTTACATCTTCTAGGCTCTTCCCTTTCTCTGGAGGTGATAGGAATAGCAGGACAGGATTGTATTCCTAACAGCCCAATAGCACCTTCTTTCCATGTGACTATTTTGGAATGTGAAGATGTGACCGTTCACTTCTCAGCTTACGGCTGCCTCTGCTGCTTAGCCAAAGGCCTACTTAGCCTAAGAACAGAGCCTCAGACTGTCACAGTATGAGAAGGCCCTTACACAGACAGACAGTGATTTTGATTCTTTCTTTTATACCTCTATAACTAGTTAAGTGATAAGAATACACGTAAATTCTTAAAGTATAGGCTTTTACAGACAGGCTTGAATATCTATATCCTAACCCCCCTCCCCTTTTTTTTTTTTCCCCCTTTTGGGATCCTCCTGCCCAGGTATCCCTGGAAAAGCTTAGGACATATGGCGACACATTTCCTGATAGGGCCAGGGATCAAGGTGGAAGGTGGTCCATATTCCGTTTGTCCCATTGCCCCTTGTGTAGAACAGTGCCCTGCACCTTCTCTCGTACGGGCATACCACACCTATTCCAATTAGTGTTCCAGACTTCCCATTAGAGTGGGCCCGAGAAGGTCGGGTCTGGGTTGTCTTGCACACTGCGGGGTGGGGAGGGCTCATTGCATTACTTATAGATTATCTCCATATGCAATGTAACAAAAGTACAGTTAACCATACACAATCCACAGCAACACAGAGTCCTGACCACTGCAGTATGTTCCAATATCCGAGCCACCACCAAAACACTGCCTCTCCTCCTTTGACAGGATTAAGATCTTAATGTGTCCAGTTGCTGGCAGTTGCAACAAGCTGTAACAAGCTGCCCCTGCAGGTTTTGCATGCTTTTGTCTACATCATAAGTCCATTGAACGTCCACAGAGAAATGGGTTACTGTCCAAACCAACTTAACCACTTGGTATGGAATCAGGCAGTGTGCCCCGGTTTGATTGGTTAAGGTATAGCTAAGCAGAACTCAAGTTTTACTATATAGTGTGTAGTCAATCAGGAAGTGGGACGGGGGGGGAAATGGGAACAGGGACTGGGGGTGGGGGAACTGGAATCATGTTTTGCTAAGGGGGGGTGGGAATGGGAACAGGGAGACAGGCAAGGCTCTGTGGTGTCAGACCTGGGAAGGGGGACACTGAGGAAGGAAACTGGAATCATGCTTGCTGGAAGTTCACACCAATAAACATTGAATTGTTTGCGCCTTTGGACTTCAGGTATTGTTGCTCCCTGTTCATGCGAGAAGGACCAGGGAAGTGACAGGGTGAAGGAATAAGCCTCCTAACAAGAGGGAAAGGAGGTCTGGTGCTGTCTGAACTTACAAGACAGCATGCCCCCAAAACCCACTCTCTCTCTCCCCCCACATACATACAACACACTCCCTGTCAAACTCCACCCCCACCCCCATTTGAAAAGCATATTGCAGTCACTTGCATGCTGGGATAGCTGTCCATAATGCATCACTCCCAGTGCTGCTGCAACTGCCACAAATGTGGCCACGCCAGTGCACGCCAGTGCGCTTGAAGTGGTCAGTGTGGACAGACTGCAGTGCTTTCCCTACTGCGCTCTCCGAAGGCTGGTTTAACTCAAAGTGCTCTACATTTGCACGTGTAGCCATGACCTAATACAGGATACCTCCTCCGGTTCCATTTCTGGCTGAATGATCAGGAGACTGATTCAGACAAGCAGGTCCTGCCTAGGGATCACTGGATATGGATTAACTGCCCACTCCCTTCTGACAGTGCTGACAGTCTTTAAAGCTTGGAACCCATGGGTTCTAAAATCCCAGATTTGGTGTGAGCTGGCTGCAGGGCAGGCAGGCTGGAAGCAGTGAATGGCAGGAGAGACAGGCTATCTCCTCTGGTTGCTGGCAGGCGGTGACAGGAGTATTGTCCACTCCTAGGCCTTTTCTGCAGGCTGGGGTTACAAGTTAGGCCAGGTGCTGGGCCTGGAAGTGCTGTGCTGGCAGACTGCAGGCAGACCTGCTCTCCCCTCTGCTTCCCAATTGGTCTCTCCCACATGGCGGGAAAGCCGAGCTATTCATAGCCTTCCTCCTCCTTTCCCAGGGCTCCCAGGACTCCAGGGGTGATTTAAAGGGCCAGGAGTTCCCAGTCGCCCCCCGCTACCACCCCAGAGCCTTTAAATCTCCGCCTGAGCCCCGCTGTTGGAGCCCCGGGGGTAACGGCGGCGGCCCAGGTGATGTCCCACAGCGGAGCCCTGGGCCCTTTACATCACCGACAGAGCCCCGGCGTCGCCTGGCTGCTGCTGCTGCCCTGGGGCCCGGGGCTCGGCTGCGGTAGCGGCAGCAGATGTAGTGTATTAAAGTGCTCTCCCTAATAATGTGCTACTTATTGTGTACTGAGTCCAGAAAAGAGGAAAAAAATGTAAGGTCTAGAAAACATGACCTATGAGGGAAGTAGCATCTTTTTACAAAAGCTGTTTCTTACAATTTGTACTATAAATAACTGCTACAGATAGCACATTTCTACAGGTAGCAGTTTCACATATACTATAGTGCAAGAAACTGCTACCTGTTGGCATTTGCTACACCAGGCAGCAGTTTACGACAGTAGCACATTCCTACCCTGAGCAGCTTAATACACTACACCTGTCTGGTCCCGACAGGATCGGACCCTCTTACTTTCACCCACCCCCATTCCCCCGCAGTGGCCACGATCCCTTTGCTTTCAGTCCCAGCGGCCAGGGCTCCCTTGGTGCGTGTCCCTCCGAGCTGCCACTGGCCATGGAGCGCGCAGCCCCCAGAGACGCGGCCCCGCTCCTGCCGGGGAAGGTGCCCCGCTGCCCGCGTGCGGCGGCCGGGGAGCGCCGCTGAGCCCCCGTGGGAGGAGAGCGAGGAGCGCGGAGCGCGGAGGGGCTGGGCGAGGGCTTTGCTCGGACACGCCGCTGGCGCCAGAGCGGCTGGAGCTTCCCCATCGCTCAGCCCTGGGCCGACCCCAGGCGGCTCCTGCCCGGAGCGGGGGGTGTGATTGTGGAGGCAGCTCGGTAAAGCCTGTCTCGGGGGATGGGAGAGATTCCGCAGCAGGAGACTGGCCCCGTCCCAGCGGTTCTGAGCCTCACCTGCCCGCTGCTCCCAGAGCGGCTGTGACTGCGGAGTGCCCACACCTGCCTTCGCTCCCTAACCAAGGCAGAGTCCCCGGTGTGGTGTGTCCCAGACGCTGCTCTTCCGAAACCTCAGTGCCCGCCTTACCCTGCCCCTTATAAACAACAGGCTGCTTCCCGCCGCCCAGTTTTCAGCTACCTTGTTTCCCTTCCTCCACGTACCGAAGGATCAAGTTTCAAGGTCATGCTCTGGGGCCCCCTTGCCACATCTCCTATCAGTGATTCCTTCCCCACAGTTACCCCCCGCCCAAAAGAAGAAAACCATTTCTGGTGAAGACATGCCGCTGTGTGGACCAGAAATGGGTAAAAGGACTAAAGCCTCCAATTGTGGTTCTTTCCCGCTTAAATGATTTTAAATGTCTCCTAAAAAGTTCAGAGAGTTGATTCAGAAAAACAGCTCAAAGGTCAGATTCTTCACCACACTTGTAGGGACGTCCATCAGTTAAGTAAGTAGAATCATAGAATATCAGGGTTGGAAGGGACCTCAGGAGGTCATCTAGTCCAACCACCTGCTTAAACCAGGACCCATCAATCCCCAGATAGTGTTTTTTTTTTTACCCTGTTCCCTAAATGGCCCCGTCAAGGATTGAACCGGAAAACTTTCACAATCTGAAAAGTTATGCAGACTTTACAGTACCCTGTGGCTCCCCACCCCTTTCCACTGTGCAAAAATAAAATCCGATAATTATCTTCCTATCCATCTGGGTGCTGATATCATCCTCATCATGCTGGAATCTGAGTGCCCAAGGTTTTTGGAAAGTTGGGGAAACTAGTGGTAGTTTTGCCTGATTAAGGAGTTCAGGACTGGGCCATGTGTGCTGATTCCTCCTTTCATTCCCCCCCCCCCCCCCCCCCCCCAAGATTCAGGGTAAAATGATATAATTCCCTTTGAAAGAAAAAGCAACGTTTCCCATCGCTTTCTTCACTCCCCCCCACCACTACCTTTTACTTTACAGCTGCACTTCAATATTGCTCAAAGCCCTATATTGCAAGTCTGTTTATTTCTAGGGCCCCGCGCTCTCATTACCATTACATTATTTTTTTGTTGTAAAATTTATTACAGGACTCAACTTCAGTCCTCATTATGCTAGGCATTGTACAAAACACATTGGGACAGGGACTTATTCGTCCTAAGAGTTCATAAATACCTTGGCTTCCATAGCTCAGAAGTCTGTGTCTGTAGATTAGCAGGGGGGAAAAGGTGAGCAGCACAAATACATGATTGTCCCAAACTGTGTTAATCCCAATCGAGTCAATGGGATTTTTGCCATTTCAGTGGGAACAGGAACAACTCCTGCATCCACACTAGGAGCATTTTGCAGTATACTGCAGTATACTGGTATAGCTTTACTGGCAAAGACTTTTCAAGAGTAGACCTGGCCATAGGTTTAGTTTTGCTCATGGATGAACTCAGATACCATAGTGTGAAAGTGAAATGAATTATATTAAAGAAATAGAATGAATTAAAGAATGCTGTGTGTACCTTTAAGTAGAAATGAGAAATGCTGCAAGCCAGGAGGCAGGAAAGCAGACATTAACTGCTTAATGAATTGCCCCACTTAAGGGCAATTGGTGAAGCATTAGCCTTAAATCGATAAGAGTTAATAAGGAAGCAGGATATGCATATTGTGCCCTATGCAAATTTTACAATTTTGCTGTCTCTGTCCCTTTGTTTAGTTCGCACCCTTTTATCTGTATAAATAAGACTGTTTGAATCTTGCATGGGGGTTCACATTATCTGAATGTATTAGCAGAGCGCTGTGCTAATAAAACAGAGTGGTCTAACAAACTATGAGTCCTGAGTCTAACTTTGACAATTTGGAGGTTCCACCGAGATGGCAACCGTCTTCACTGGGGCTGTGTGATTCCTGATTTTTGTAGGATGACCGTGGCAGCCGGCACCTGGGCATTTGGCCCAAGCGGTCCTCCTCCTGAATGGAAGGGCGCATGACCACAGTGAGGTCTACACCATCGAACCTGTTGGTTCCCACTCTGTTCTGGTAGGGATCCCGGGATCTGACATCAGGAATCTGGTCAGGTAATTATTTCTGTGTTTTGTCCGGACTGAGGACTGTCCTGTCTCTGTGTCTATCTGTCCTCCTGTGGAGTGTTTGAGTCTGGGTGCCATCTCCATCCGGGGATCGGCCAACCAAGGGGTTCCTGTCCCCACGGTCTGAGTGAAATCTGCACGATCGCAGCCGCACCGCACCTTGGGTAAAATCTTATTTCATCATATAAAAGAAAAGGTTGTACTAATCGCAAAGGATCAGACACATTAGCTCCCAGGTTAATGAATGTTTCATATCTTACCCAAATACATGCTACAGCCAATTCTTATTAACTAAACTAAAATTTATTAAAAAACAAAAGAGAGAGTATGGTTAAAAGATCAATATACATACAGACATGAGATCAATTCATTGACGTGCAGATTCATAGCAGAGATGTGAGCTTTGTGGTTGCAAAGAGTTCTTTCAGAAATAGTTCATAAGTTATAGTCCAATGTCAAAATAACATATTCAGGGCATACCAGCATAACTGGGACCTCAGTCTTGCGACTAAAATTTTCCTGATGAAGTCCAAGTAGATCTGAGATGACAGAATCAGGACCCAAGGATCTTTTGTACAATTTCATGTCTTTTGACAAGTTGGAGTTCCTCAGCAAACAAAAGGTAATTAGGATGACTTTAAAGGAGGTCCATCACCGGTACTTACTTATACGAATTAACATAAGGCCATTTGCTTGTTCCTCCACCATTCACAGTACATTTCAAAGAAAGATGAATACCAAGATATCCCATGTTTACAATTCATTTAAATGATAGGATGTTCTTTTCACTTCTGAATTATCAGAATTCAGCATAGACAGGGACTGTTGATTACATTGTCAACCCTACTTATACATATGTAAACACACAAAAACACAAACATTATCTCCCCACATGTCTTTTGAGGGTTATTTATTTTGCAGGATATTTAACCCTTTCTAGCCGTGCGTCACAGCACCTATATCCCCACCCCAGAAAAAAAAAGTGTTCCAATTTTTCACACTTGTTATCTGATTACACTAGCTTCAAATCCCTTTCATCCAGGGGGATCCCAGTATAAAATCCAAGCGTGTTTAAGATGGCCTTATGTGCGCCATGAATCTCACAATCATGTCACTGAATCAAATTGCTGCCTTGCTAAAAGTGGCAAGAATGGAATGGATTTCTATTTTCTGTGAAGATGTATATGGGCATTGACTTTCAGTCAATGTCTAATACTTAATCTAGGTAGGGGAAAGGCAGAATAAGAGGCTAAAAATAATAGTACTTGGTATTTCCAGAACACCTTTCATCAGAGGCGCTCATACTGTTCAAATACAGGAGTGGTAAATTTAACTCAGACATACCTAAGAAACCCAAAGGAAATGTAAAAATAAGTTCGCTATCTTGGTAACCCTTATGGGTACTTACTGGCTGGCTTATTCTCTTTGGAGGACAAATGCCTGGGTACTGCAGACAGTTGCAATGGTTTCATGCCCAAAATGTATTTTCATCCGTGGGCTGCAGTTTTTATAATAGCTCATCCTCACTTCAGAGTCCACAGAACTCAGTTCTGATTCAGATCCTGAAACGTTAATGGGCAGATGGATGTAGTAGAAGAGGAAGAGAGATCTATCTGATTAGTACATAGCAAGAGGTCAGAGATAGGATAATATCAAGAACTCCCTGCTCAGGTGATAACCTATCTGCATTTTCCATAAGCATCCTGGGACACATCCTCAGCTGGTATAAATGAGTTCCTTTTCTCAGTAGAAACTTTAACAAGCCAAGAATCATTTTCGTTTGTTAGGGTTAAATGAACATTCCATGAAGTCTGCAATTATGCAGATTGCAGCAGAGCAGGCGCACCATTTGGGTTGCCTCTCTCCCCACACAGTGCTTCATACCACTTGTTATTTTTATGACTGATACATATAACTAAACTATGTAATTTGTTTTCCTGCTGTTTCTAGTTTACAATTTCCCCAGCCTGTTCCTACTAATCCCACAAATCCACCAACCCAAACTATTAGCATCAGGAAAAGGGTTGCCCACTCCAATTTCCAAAGCATTCCCTCAGGATAGTACCAAGGCTGAACAACTGACAGTTGCAGGCACTGTATTTTCCATCACCCTCCTCCTGGTAAATCAAAAACTGTGTGTGTCATTGGCAATTTATTTTACTCTGGCAACGCTTGTCACAGAAGGTTAGCTGATTTCTTAGTAAGTGCTTCACAGACAGTATCTCAAAGCTTGTTATCAGTAAGCCACAGTATTTCGACTTCTTCAACCTTCATAACATGTGGGAATGGTTTCAAACAGCAGCGCCCTCCTTTCCCATACAAGCACCCGTTGGGTTGGCCATTTAAAGGGAGGGACTGTACTGGCTGCACATGCATCCCAAGTCTTCAGGGCAAATTAATCATTAAACACACTTGCTTTTAAACCATGCATTATATGTACAAAGGTACACTCACCAGAGGTGCCTTCTCCGGCTTCATGGTCCATGAGCCTGCCTTGGGAGGGTTGGGAGGATATTGGCTCCAGGGTGATAAACAGTTCCTAGCTGTCAGGGAGAATGGTTTCTCCACTTGCGTGCTGTGCGCTATCCTCATCCTCCTTCACTTTCTCATCTTCCTCATCCCCCAAATCCTCATTGCTGTTGCATGAGACTCCCACCTTGCAGGTGTCCATGGACAGGGGTGGGGTAGTGGTAGGGGCCCACCCTAGAATTGCATGTAGCCCATCATAGAAGTAGCATGTCTGGGGCTCTGACCAGGAGCAGCCGTTTCCCTCTTTGTTTTTTTTGGTAGGCTTGCCTGAGCTCCTTAATATTCACGTGGCATTGCTGTGGGTCCCTGTTATAACCTCTGTCCTTCATGCCCTTGGAGATTTTTTCAAATATTTTGGCATTTCGTCTTTTGGAACGGAGTTCTGATAGTATGGATTCGTCTCCACAAATAGCGATCAGATCCAGTACCTCCTGTTCAGTCCATGCTGGAGCTCTTTTGCGATTCTGGGACTGCATGGTCACCTGTGCTGATCAGCTCGCCACGCTGGCCAAACAGGAAATGAAATTCAAAAGTTGCCGGGGCTTTTGCTGTGTACCTGGCTAGTGCATCTGAATTGAAAGTGCTGTCCATAGCGGTCACAATGGAGCACTCTGGGATAGCTCCCGGAGGCCAATATTGTCGAATTGCGTCCACACTACCCCAAATTTGACCCAGCAATGTCGATTTCAGCGCTAATCCCCTCGTTGGGGAGGAGTACAGAAATCGATTTTAAGCACCCTTTAAGTTGACAAAAATGGCTTCGTCATGTGGACGGGTGCAGGGCTAAATCGATCTAACGCTGACCTAATCTCTTAGTGTAGACCAGGGCTTGCTTTATTCAGTCAGTGCTCCATAATTCAAAGAGATTATTAAAAATTCCCAAACCTGTTAAACATTTGTCAATTTTCTTGTTTTGTTGGTTTGTTATAAACTTAATTTTAAGAACAAGGAATTTAACTATAATTAAAATCCGACTAAGCTCCCATTGAAATCCATGTTCAAACTCCATTGTTGAAAGATCAGTCCTTTAGGCTTGGTCTATAAAACCACTTATGTCGACCTAACTGGGTTAGTGTCTACACTACAGCCTTGCTCCCGCTGATGTAACTTCCCTACTACACCAACACAATAACTCCACCTCCAGGAGAGGCATAGGTATTATGTTGTTGTAGTTAGGGCAAGGCAGTGTCTGTGTAGACACCGCTCCTTATGTCAACTGTTGGCTGTCAGTCTTGTCAATTTCATAGCTCCTCTGGAGCCATGAAAGTCAGCTCCTTGCTCCCCAGCTGGGCGGCTGCTGGGTCTCTGCTCCAAGTCAGGCTGCCACAGGGTCCAAGCTTGGGCTGCTGCCCAGGCTCCCCACTGGAGACCTACTGCCCCCTGAGGTCCTGGCTGCCTGTTCCCCGCTGGGAGCATGGTAACCAGACTCTGGGTGTGGATCTCCCTGGCAGAGGTGAGAAGCCCGGGCTCTCAGCCCACCACAGTGTCCCTCTTCAGTCGGTGGAAGCACTCCTGGTGAGGACATGCACCTTTGACAGAAGGAAGGCAGTGTGGACATCAGCCACCACAGTAATTACTGCAGTGGCTGTAAGTCAACCTAACAGGTCTGCTTAAGATTGTGGTGTAGACAGGCCTTTAGTTTCATGGGTAAAGCTTAACTTACCCTGCTATGACCATTTATTGCTGGAGTCTACAAACAACAGATGTTTTAATGTATTGTACCTATGATGCCCTGTAATAACTAACCACAAAAGGATATAGGTGGAGAAGAGAGAGCCTTAACTCTGAATTTTCCTGAATTTTTTCTTGGTTTGGATCACAGTGTTAAAGGGAATTTCTATTAAATCCCATATAGATATTTAGAAAGAAAGCCATAAAAATAAAAAATAATGTTCAAAATTGTTGTCTGCTTCAACATTAATTTCAATGGGAAAATCACTCTACTTTGAACATTGTTTTCAGGTAAGTTTCAAAATGTATTTAAAAGTGGTGGGTTTTTTGGTCGGTAAATTATTTTTTCTATATATTTGAAATGACACTTCCTTTTCATAGCGAATGTACAATAACATTTTCAAAAATATTTTAACCAGGTGTAATGCAATATGTACCATAATCCACAAATTCATTCAATAATAATTAGAACTTATTTTTAACTGCAAAATTTACCCCAAAATTGCAATATACTTGTTATAAAAGTAACTTCCTAGCATGAAATATTTAAACCCGTTAATACAGATTTGAATAGAACACGATCTTACAGACTACATGGTGATATAGCATTAATATCAACCAGACACGTGTCCATACATTCAACTAAACTAAACTGAGTCCTCCCTACAGAAACCAGGGCTGTTCATGTGTGAGACAAGTCAAATTTGAACAATGTTAATGTTTAATGTAATATGTCTTTAGTATTCTATAAATACATGAGGAGTAAGAGGAACACAAAGGAAAGTGTAGATCCACTGCTTAGCAGAGAAGGAGAGTTAATAAGAGATGACATCAAGAAGCCTTGAGGAGTTTAATGCCTGTTTTGCTTCAGTCTTCACTAAAAAGAGAAACTGTGACCAGAGGCTTAACACAATTAATATTAACAACCGGGGGAAGGAACACAAGTCAGAATCGTGAAAAAACAGGTTAAAGAATATTTAGAGAGGTTAGATGTATTCAAGTCAGCAGGGCCTGATGAAATTCACCCTAGGATATACTTAAGGGACTAATTGAAGCAATCTAGGAACCCTGAGCAATGTCTTCAAGAACTCATGGACGATGGGTGAGTTCCCAGAGGGCTGGAGAGGGCAAACCTAGTACCTATCTCTAAAAGGGGAATAAGGAGGACCTGGAGAATTACAGATCAGTGACCTTAACTTTGATATCTAGAAAGATACTGGAACAAAGTATTTAACAATCACTTTGTAAGCACCTGGAAGATAATAGGGTGATAAGTAATAGTCTGCATGGATTTGCTAAGAGAACAATCATATCAGGCCAACCTAATTTTCTTTTTTGACAAGATTACTGGCCTACTGAATAGGGATGAAGCAATAAATATAATTTATCTTGATTATAGTAAGGCTTTTGACACTGTCCCATATGACAGTCTCATAAGCAAACTAGGGAAATGTGGGCTATATGACATTATTATAAGGCAGGTGCAGAATTGATTGAAAAACCAAACTCAACAAGTAATTATCAATGGTTCACAGTCAAACTGAGAGGATTTATCTAACACATGAGAGGATTTATCTGTACTGGGGTCAGTACAATTCAACATTTTAGATAACTACATGGATAATGGAATGGAGACATTTGTAACATTTGTGAATGACACCAAGCTGAGAAGGGTTGCAAGCACTTTGAAGGACAAGATAATAATTCAGAATGACCTTGACAAATTGGAGAACAGGTCTGAAATCAACAAGATGAAATTCAATAGACAAGTGGAAAGTCACTTATGAAGGAAAAATCAAATACACAACTCCACAATGTAAAGACAGACATACTACGGAAAAGGATCTGAGAGTTATAGTGGATCACAAATTGAATATGAGTCAACAATGTCTTGCAGTTAGGAAAAAGGCTAACCCCATTCTAGGGTGTATTAGCAGGTGTGTCATATGTAAGACATACTTCCACTCTATGTAACTTTGGTGAGACCTCAGCTGGAGTACAGTGTCCAGGCATGAGTATTACACTGTACGAAATATGTGCAAAAATCAAAGAGAGTTTTGTTGCCAGAGGAGGCCACCAAAAATAATAAAAAGTTTAGGAAGTTTTCAAGAAAACTGAGGTGGGACCTGGTAACAGTTTTCAGATATATTAAAGACTGTTATAAAGAGGATGGTGATCAGTTGTTCTCCATATCAACTGAAGGTAGGACAAGACGTAACGGGCTTAATTTGCAGCAAGGGAGATTTAGGTTAGATATTAGAACAAATTTTCTAACTATAAGGATAGTTAAGTATTGGAGTAAGTTACCAAGGGAGGTTGTCGAATCCCTACCATTGGAGGTTTTGAAGAACAGGTTGGTCTAGGTATACGTGGCCCTGGCTTTGCACAGGAGATCAGCCTAGATGACCTCTCAAGGTCCTTTCCAGCCCTATATTTCTGTGATCCTATATGACACAAATCCTACAATGGAAAAGTGTAAACAGGAAATTAAAATGGAACTCCATATGAAACTAGGATGACCAGAAGTCCCGATAAAATCGGGACCATCCCAATATCTAGGCATTTGTCCCGAGGTACTCCTTTTTTTGCTCTGCTGGTGGCACTCCGATTTTTTTTTTTCCTCCACCGGCGGCAGTCCGCATTTTTTTTTTCTCCACCGGCGGCAGTCCGCATTTTTTTATTTTTTATTTTGCTCCGCCAGTGACCCTCCCCCCCCATGTGTCCTAATCTTTTCTTCCTCTCATCTGGTCACCCTATATGAAACCTTAAGTATGCCATTTGCTACAGTATCTGTGTAGCCTCTAGGCTTGAATTTACATCTACTGGAGCTTGACTCTGAATCTTTAAAGTAATATTGGTCTGCCTTCAGAAAATAATTTGTTAAGATTGATTAAATGATAGAGAAAGAAATGGTCTGTTTGTGTTTGCTGTGTCCACATTTGCCCATTGTAAGATCTCTGTATGACTTTCAGGAACTCAGAAGTCAATGAGAATTTATTTTAATTTGAAAGACTAATTATTTCCAAAATAATGCAATGAAGAGAGGGTGAAAAAGTAAAAACTGTACACTATATAGAGAGGTATATTTCTACAGCTCAGTAAAAAAAATGTATACCCCAGAAGACGCTTTCAACTAGTCTCCATTGATTTCCAATTGAGGACCAAGAGCTCCAGGGATTTGGAGATATCAATAGACCTGTTACTCTGTTTCAAATCTTAGGTAATAACTGGAAGCAGTAGTTGGTGATCAGCTGAACAGGCACCAACTTTCTTTGGCGCCGGAGGATGCTCGCGCCCCCGGTCCCACCCCTAGCCCTGCCCTGACTCCTCCCCCTCCCTGCCCCTATTGGACCCCTCCCCAAATCCCCACCACGGCCCTGCCTCTTCTCTGAGCACACCGTGTTCCTCCTCCTCCCCCCTCCCTCCCAACGCTTGCTGCGTGAAATATCTGTTTCGCCGCGCAAGCGCTGGGAGGGAGGTAGGAGAAGCAGGCTGCAAGGCCCCCTCAGGGGAGGAAGCGGAGCAGAGGCGGAGGTGAGCTGGCAGGGGTGGAGGCAGATCGGGGAGATGCTGGTGGGTGCAGAGGACCCACCAATTTATCCCTGTAGGTGCTCCAGCCCCCGAGCACCCATAGAGTCGGTGCCTATGACCGGCTGTGACTACGAGAGACTATGGATGGTTTAGTGACTAGGAACTCTACCTGGAACTTAGAAGACCTGGGTTCAAGTCCCTGCTCTGTTACAGACTTCCTGTGTGATCTTGGGCAAGGCACTTGGCCTTTCTGTGTCACAGTTCCCCACTTATAAAATGCAGATAATATCACTTCCCTACCTCACAGAGGTTGTGACCCTAAGCATTGCAGTATTTACACACTGATGTAATAACCTTTGAACAAAGTATGTCTTGTGAGATATCATTTGAAAACTAATTAATCCTGATCATTAACATTCTTGTGTGATGTATGTTATGAATATATGCTGGAATTATTATTAAGGTGTGTGTAAACCAGGTATGTCAGGGGAGTTTATAGCAAGACAGCAGAGGGCGGCGATGGCAGGAAACAGAACAATTTGCATTTCAGCAAACACAATGGAGGGAAGAAAGAGCATGTACCTCCATGTTGCCTTCCTCAGAACTTGAACAAACTTCACTTTGGGGAGTAACCTTCAGAAGAATCCATTTTAAAGGTTTACTGGTGTATAAACATAGGCGGTTGAACCTCAAGTAATAAGCAATTGAATCAATGGCTTGTATACAATATTACTGTATTATAAGAGTGTATAGACTAAGGTCTTTTCTGAAAGCTAATGGCACACTTGTGATAATATCATTACGAAATGTATGTATTACCACGATCTGAGAACATATGGATACTTAATGATGTTATGTTTTAAATTCTGCAGGCAAACAGGGAGAAACAGTTTCCCTCCCATAAAAGAGAGGAGACAACTATTTACCTGTCTCCTGTGTAAATTAAGCATGCTGGAATCAAAATAATGGAAACTCCAGTTACATATAGGGGGCTGGGAAGACAGCAAAGAACAACCTGAGGTCATCCTGCCTCTTGAAACACAGGTCATTGAACTTTGGAAGATATGAGTATAGACAGAAGCCATCTTTGGCATCCATCACTAGACACCAGGAGAACTGAGCTCTTGCAAGCTAAGAAAGATGGGGAAAGTGAAGCACAGAGGTTAATGGCTTGCCAAGGAAGACAGTGGCGGAAAATGAAATTGAACATAGATCTCAAGTTTATCAGTCCTGCAGTCACAAGACTATCTGGCATTCATATCAGTAAGAATTTGATATATTATGCCTGGAATAGACAGTGAGAGATTGGGGTGTGAGGCTCTTCCCATTATAAGGTCCTGCCCTGTACATGTTCCCATTAAAGTCAATGGCAATTTGAGGTATGCAGGAATGTATTAGGATGATAAAGATGCACAATTTGATCACTGTATAATATGAGCTTTGCTATTAAATCTCACAAGATCTCTGGTCAGTGTTACACTTCCCCCAAAAAAGCTACCGTTAAAATTCAGATGTTGAAACTGTTCATAACACAGGCACAGTGGAACGAAACGGAAAGGAGGCGACACATCATGCTTTCCACCCCATCAAATGCCATGTATAGACTCCAGTAGTTCAATGACCTACTAGACTGAGATGGAGACGATTGGAGATGCTAAGAAAAGAGAAACTTTCTTATTGTTCTTAGCTTTTGGATTTTGTGAGCATTACACAACATAGCAGTGGTCCCTTCCTCACCTTCACTCAACTTTTTTTTTTTAAATGTCTCCCTAACATTGACTTTATACGACATGCAGCACAGTTTTACAGTGTCCTTTTGGTGTGTCAGATATACTGTCCTCGGCTTTTTCAAAACTACCTTATCTTACCAACCACTTCCAGAAATCAAAAGCACTATCTGAATTTCTCTCAAATGTTGCCTGGAATATTTATAGGCTCATGTTAAATATTTTCATTAGGTAAAAAACCTATACCTATCAATAACGCAGGAGGACAGAGATTGCAAGGAGAAGTGGCTGGCCTCTGTACTCAGAATAAACATCCACAGAACAGAGGTTTGGCCATATGGATAAGATATAAGATAGAGGCTGATCCTCATTGCTGAGTAAAGTAACAAAGTTGGAGAATCTGTACATTCTATTAGATCATTTGTGTGTGGACATGTACTAATAGAAAATATAACATGAGCCCTCCTTACAGCACTTTGAACTTCTTGTTATTATTTAATTTACAAATCGGGATATTTCTCTTCCCCACTGGCAGCGTCCTAACATTTTTAGTAACTGATGTAATTTCATCCAAACAATTTCTATAATTTCATGATAAGGGCATTGAAATAGTATTCCATGCCAACACCATGTGCCAGGCATTATAGAAATTTAGCCTGAGAAATTGATCTGGGCAATTTCCAGTGGAGGAATGTGGAAACCTTAAGGGGTGAGGGAATCAAGATTTTTTATTTCAAATTTTGGAAAATGGTCGGATTTCTTAAACAAAAACCCTCCAAAATAACCTGAATTCTGGCTTTTCCACCTAATCAAAACCAGAATCTATTTTTTAAGCAAAACATGAACAATTCTAGACATGCAAAATTTATTTCAGACTGTAAAATCATTTGGCATGGAAACTGGAACATTTGTAACCTCTCAGATTTCCCTGTTAAAATATCTATTTGGTGGAAGTTTTGTGAAAAAAAAATTAAGTTACTGTCTCACAAAATGACCTAGAACAAAATAATATGAAATTTTACACAAGAACCCTCGTATCTTTTTTTAGTATCTAGTTGCTAGAAGGACAAGGTTTACTCTTTTTAAATCTGCTTTATCAAAGTCTCTCTCTACTCCTCTCCCTGAAGCACTGATGCCCAGAAATGCTGGATCCAGGATACCTCCACTGAACCTTTGTCTCCTACTCTTCTAATTTGCTGTTTCCTATTGTCACTCCAATCTATCTGCTAAAGTTTCCATTTGCTTTGGAAGTACAGCACTTGGAATTTTTTCCCATTGATGTGATATTTCGGTGAGACTTTTTTTCCAAGTGACATTAAGTTCCTTTCCCAAAAGGGCAGGTCTTCACTACCCACCGGATTGGTGGTTAGTAATCGATCTATCGGGAATCTAGTGTAGACATGATAAAATCGATCCCCGATTGTGCGCCCCGTTGACTCTGGAACTCCAGCTCGCGAGAGGCAGAAGCGGAGTCGACGGGGGAGTGGCAGTGGTCAACTCTCCATCGTCCTCACGGCCAGGTAAGTCGACCTAAATTACGCAGACTTCAGCTACGCTATTCGCATAGCTGAAGTTGCGTATTTTAGGTTGACCCACCCGCAAGTGTAGACCTGGGTTAAGTGTCTTCTGTCTGTGTTTCTTGTAGTTTCCAGGATCTACCCTAACAGAGCTGTCTAACCACTGGACTATCAAAACCTCCAAAGTGATGAGATTTCTAGACAGTAAATGCTGCTGGCTAAGTTAAACAAGACCAGAAAGATCAAGGATTGATATATTTAGTTTCCTTCATTTTAAAAATTACTTTGGATAAGCACAGAGACTTCATGAATTCCTTTTCAGACAACACATTTTTCTCTTCACAGACAACCAAGATTCAATATATTTTTTAAAAAGTATATATTTCATTGGTAAAAAGAAAATTGACAAGTTTTCTGACTTGAATTAAAGAACTCCACTTCATCCACTGCAGTTACAATCCAATCCAATATCTTATCAATAAATTTCATCCTTAACATAGTGCCACCACACACAACTCAATTCCCCCAGTACATAATAATCATAGAATCGTAGGACTGGAAGGGAGCTCATGTAGTCCAATCCCCTGCACTCATGGCAGGACTAAGTATTATCTAGACCATCCCTGACAGGTGTTTGTCTAACCTGCTCTTAAAAATCTCCAACGAGGGAGATTCCACAACCTCCCCAGACAATTTATTCTAGTGCTTACTACCCGACAGGAAGTTTTTCCTAATGTCCAACCTAAATTGCCCTTGTGCAATTTAAGCCCATTTCTTCTTGTCCTATCCTGAGGTTAAGGAGAACAATTTTCCTTCCTTCTTGTAACAACCTTTTAGGTACTTGAAAATTGTTATGTCCCTCCCCCCACCCCATTCTTCTCTTCTCCCGATTAAACAAACCCAGTTTTTTTCAATCTTCCCTCATAGGTCATGTTTTATAGACCTTTAATCATTTTTGTTGCTCTTCTCTGGACTTTCTCCAATTTGTCCACATCTTGCCTGAAAAGAATACTTTCCTGGATACAATACTCCAGTTCCTAATCAGCATGGAGTAGAGAGGAAGAGTTACTTCTCGTGTCTTGCTTACAACACTCCTACTAGTACAACCCAGAATTATGTTTGCTTTTTTTGCACCAGTGTTACACTGTTGACTCCTATTTAGCTTGCAATTCACTATGACCTCCATATCTCTTTCTGCAGTACTCCTTCCTAAGCAGTCATTTCCCATTTTGTATGAGTGCAAGTAACTGTTCCTTCCTAAGTGGAGTACTTTGCATTTGTCCTTATTGCATTTCATCCTATTTATTTCAGACCATTTCTCCAGTTTGTCCAGATCATTTTGAATTATAATCCTCTCCTCCAAAGCACTTGCAACCCCTCCCAACTTGGTATCATCTGCAAACTTTGTAAGTGTACTCTCTATGCCATTATCTAAATCATTGATAAAGCTATTGAACAGAACCGGATCCAGAACTGATCCCTGCAGGACCCCACTCATTATGCCCTTCCAGCTTGACTGTGACCCACTGATAACTACTCTCTGGGAATGATTTTGCAACCAGTTATGCACCCACCTTATAGTAGCTCCATCTGAGTTGTATTTCCCTAGTTTGTTTATGAGAAGGTCATGCGAGACAATATCAAAACCCTTACTAAAGTCAAGATATAACACATCTACCACTTACCCCGCTATCCACAAGGCTTGTTACCCTGTCAAAGAAATCTGTTAGGTTGGTTTGACAGAATTTGTCCTTGACAAATCCATGCTGACTGGTACATATCACTCTTTATCTTCTAGGTGTTTGCAAACTGATTGCTTAATTATTTGCTCTATTATCTTTATGCGTACTGAAGTTAAGTGGACTGCTCTGTAATTCCCTGGGCTGTCCTTATTTCTTTTTTTATAGATTGGCACTATATTTGCCCTTTTCCAATCCTCTAGAATCTCTCCCATCTTCCATGACTTTTCAAAGATAATCGCAAATGTCTGATATCTCCTCAGTCAGCTCCTTGAGTATTCTAGGGTGTATTTCATCAGGGCCTTGTGACTTGATGACATCTAACTTGTCTCAGTAATTTTTTACTTGTTCTTTCCCTATTCTAGCTTCTGATCCTACTTCATTTTCACTGGCACTCACTACATTAGATGTCCCATCGTTACTAACCTTTTTGGTGAAAACTGAAACAAAAAAAGTCATTTAGCATTTCTGCCATTTCCACATTTTTCCCTCCTCACTGAGTAATGGGCCTATCCTATCCTTGGTCTTCCTCTTGCTTCTAATATGTAATAATGTATACTAATATTTCCTTTTCAATTTTAGGTGACTCAGGAATGTGAAAATAATTAACTATTGGCCTTCTACCCCTTGCAATCAATTTTAGATTCCTACAGCATGGATTAATGAAGGGCCAATTCTCAACAAGGTATTGCCCATGTTAGGTCCATTATTATTGGTAGGGGACATTCTTGGAGCAAAGGGAGCTATACAGCTGATATACTCATTGCTTAAGTGCTGTCATCTGAATTTAGCAGTCAGCATTTTGTGACTATGCTTCAACTTTCACCTGGAGTGAGAAGAGACATTATGATTAATTTAGGAATGTGAGAGAGTTTTCTCAGTTATCCTCTTACCATAAAAAGAAACCAAAGTAAACTCCATCTTTAAAATGTATGGAGATTCTGCAAAACCTTTGTATTCAACTCCTGTTGTACTCAATGGTACTTCCTTATGCAGAAGATTTGCAGGATAGGGTCTATAAAAGGGTATTTCTTATTTGTTTCATCATGTAGAGAATCTTTAAATACTGACAGCATGTACCATTTGGGGCTTTTGCAGACACAGAGGTGCACAATGAGTCTGCTTGATGTTAAAAGAAAACTCACAATGAACACTAGACCTGTTTATGAACACGACTAGAAAAAGTAGAAAAATGCAGGCAGAGAGAGAATCATGTTCCCAACTGATTTTAGATACAGAACAGGCCCCACTTCAGACCTACCATCAAAGCATCCACACAGGGCCGTCCTTAGGCACACGCAAAATATGTAGCTGCGTAGGGTACCTGAAAATTTGGGGCACCACTGGGTCTGAGTGTCCACCCCTCCCCCTCCTCCAGCTTTCCTATCCCTATTCTGACCCTTCCTGCAGGCTCCAACAGCTGGCTGCTGCAGCCTGGTCACTCTTACTCTGGAGGGATCTAGTAAGTTTATAGTGAAGAAGCCTCCAGCCTGCCAGACCTATTAGCACAACATTGAAACTGTTAAAGAGCCATTCAAGGGGTAATGAAGCCATTTAACAGGCATTTGCCAACCCCCAGGTATATACTGCAGGTTCTGAATTTACTGACAAAACCAGTTGTGCATTACTGTGATATTTACTCACAACATGTCAGTCAACAGGACCTTAGTTTAAAATTTGATTTAAAAATATTTCATTAGTGAGTTGGTGAAAATTATAAAATCAGATCTCTAAAAAATCCTTGCATAGATTTTTAGATGCACAGTCATCTTTAGCCTTAAATGTTTGGATCTTCAGACATATAGTTTTTCAAATAAATCCTTCAAAAGACCATCCTTATCTAAAATACAACTTTTAATTTTAATTACTATAGTAAAAAAAAACTTGCTTCCAAAGTCCTCTCTGTCCATCCCTTTTTCCCTTCACCTACTCCCGCCCTGCCCTCCGCGTCCTGCCACACACACACACACACACACACACAGAGTTGAAGAGAGCCCTTAAAGGAACAACACCTCTTTCCTTTCAGATAGCTGGACAAAGAGTTTCCCTTTCTTTACTTCTGACTATCTGATGAACTAGTTTTAAGAGAACCCTCCAGCAAAATCAGTACCTTAGTAAGATATAAAATCCTTTGTTATGCCTAAAATCTTTGGAAACATACTTTTTAAAGTTGGTGAAATTTCATAAACATGTCTGTTGTTAGGGAGATCACACAGAGTAAATTAGTGTTCCCTTTTTCTAAAAGCAGTGAACATTGTTATGAGCACACTAAACCTCTGTGACTGATTAATTTAAAATAATGTCTTTGTTTCAGTGAGTTGAATATATAATAATTTGGAATGATTACTTTATGAAGGCTTAAGACTACATTTAAAACATAAAATCAGCTTAGAAATACTGATTAAGAAAATGTAAAGCAGAGAAGAGCTGCATCATCTATTCCAGGCCTGCACAACTCGTAAAGTGGCGAGGGCCATATTACTCCAAAGAAAACAGCTGAGGGCCAAAACCCCCCAGGCGCTACCAAACCCCCCTCCCCAGCACCACCCAGCCCCCGCAAAACACAACACCCCCCCGGCGCCACACACCACACGGAAACAACCCCCCAGCGCTGCCAAAACACTACCCCCCCAGCGCCACCTGCCCTACGGAAACAAACCCTCCTTCCCCAGCACCACCCCACCGAAACAGCAGTATTGAACCTCAGTAATTTGTTATAGCGGGCCCCTAAGGTTGTATAATTAAGGTAAAAGAAAAATGTCTTTTTGCTAGAAGTAGAATAAGATCTTCCCCCCACTTTGTAATCAATTGCCCTGTTGAATGAATGAGGTGTGAATGAGGAAGGCGTGGAAGGCAGGCACCTCCCGACAGCTGCAACTCTTGGAGAGGGCAGGGCCGGCTCTAGGATTTTTGCCACCCCAAGCAAAAAAAATTTTTGGCTGCCCCCACTTTTTTTTCGTGCCCCTCTGCCCCCGTCCCAACTCCACCCCTTCTCCAAATCCCCAGTCCCGCCTCCTCCCCCGGCGTACCACATTTCCCCCCCACCATTGCTTCTTCCAGGCCCCCCGCGACCTCCTGCCCTAGCTCACCTCCGCTCCGCCTGCTCCCACGGGTGTGCTGCCACTCCGCTTCTCCCCCCCCCCCTCAGGCGAGGGAGGGCGGAGAAGCGGAGCAGTGGCGCATTCAGAGGAGCAAGCGGAGCAGAGGTGAGCTAGGGTGGGGGGGCGCAGGAAGTAACGGGGGGTAGAGGAACCACTCCCCGCTCCAGCTCACCTCCGCTCCACCACCACCGCTGCCTCCCCCGAGCGCCCCGCCGCTCAGCTTGTCCTCCCTCCCAGCTTTGCTGAGTGAAACAGCTGTTTCGCGTGCGGCAAGCCTGGGAGGGAAGGGGGAGAAGCGGAGTGGCGGCGGCGCGCTCAGGGGAGCAAGTGGAGGCGAGCTGGGGCGGCGGGGGCACTTTTTCCCCATGCCTCGGAGTTGGCGCCTATGATGGCCAGCGCCAGAATGCTGCCCCTAGAAATATGCTGCCCCTTGCACCTGCTTGTTTTGCTGGTGCCTGGAGCTGGCCCTGGGAGAGGGGATGGGAGCCAGACCAGATCAGTAGAACAGGTCAGCCACCGATTCACCGCTTGCCTCCTCAGCCCCCCTCCCCTGGCTCACTGACTCAGTCCCCGCCTGCTTGCCTACTCAGCCCCTCCCCTTCACCCATCGCTTACCTACTCACCCCCCTCCGGGCCGCACAGTGAGCCCACCTACTCAACCCCCGCGGGCCGCACAGTGAGCCCATGCGGGCCACATGCAGCCCCCGGGCCGCATGTTGTGCAGGCCTGATCTATTCCATGATATTTAATGTTGTATTCAGGAAGACAGCTGACTCGCCCTTACTACGAAGTTTTTGCAGATAAATGTCTGACAAATTTCAGGGCATATCAAAAAACCTGTGACTGACATTTTTTATTCCCAAGTTTAGTGCTTTCTGCATGTCCATTCTGCATGAGGGAGAGGGTACAGGGGTCTCTGCGGGGAACTGTGACTCCCCTCCACCGTGAGGTGGGCTGGGCGTCTCGCTATCCTTTGCTGCCTCATCCACCCCCTCATGGGGCTGCGAGCCGAGGCTTCCATCAGGCATAGGGGCACTGGTTTAATAATAGTGCATAGGGCTCCATAAATCCTAAGGATGGCCCTGCATCCACAACACATAAAAATGAGAGGGAAGAAATCTCAGTGCTTGTCTACATGGCACCACAGTCCGGTCTATGGGAGTGTAAATTGTAGAGAACTCTAAAGTGTTCCCCATATTGTGACGGATTTATGTTACCAATCTGTCTGAGGCGATAGGTGATTAGGCTGAGGCCATAGGATTGTTAGGGGAGGAGATGAAGGAGCACACCAAGTGACTAATTTTAAAGCTTTATTAATTAAATAACGATGAGTGAGCGGTGAGTGCTGGATTTTTCCCACATCACTCAAAGGAAGGAAGAAAGCGTTAGTGCCCAAGCCCTCACCCACTTTCATACTCACACATGCACAACCCAAGTCTGGCCAAGCCTGGGTGTAATGTAAGAAGAAGAGGGGGAAAGGTGGACAAGAGTTCTGTCCTGTGCACAGGCCATCCAGGGTCCACTGTTGATCTCCGACTTGCTTCAGCTCTTGGGAGGGTTTTTAAGCTCTGGGTTTTTCCGGGGGCATTTTCGTCCAGGGATCCTCATCTCCCGTGCTTTCTGTACCAGTCCAAACCAGCCTTCTGTGGCTCCCTTAGGTATTTCAAAACACACTGGCTTCAGGGTCGCAAGACTGTTGTTTTTTAACTCACTGGCCTTCGCAATACCTCTTGTTTTACAGGTCTGTTTGGTTCAGTTCCCTTTTCCCACAGGCTTTTGGCTGTTTGGCAGAAAGGAGCTTGTTTGTGTGCATTGGTGTTGAACAGCACTTTCGCTCCTTATCTTCAAGCCTAGCTGAATCGTCGAGTTAACCTGTTCCTTTCTCCCTTCCTCCACCTAAGGCCTCTCGCAACCTGCAAAGGAATCTTTCACTCCACACTCACACCTCCAACCCTTCCCAAAATCCTTTCCAATGTGTATAAAAGCATTAGCAATATACAAAGCTGGTGTTTATCCAGGGGAACTCCTGGGGGGGGGGGGCGCAATTTTATTGTGACATTCCCCCCTTGTCACTGAATCAACATTCTGTTTTGAGGGGTCACCACTTAGGTTTGCACCCTCCCTTCGACACCATTGCCAGTGTTACCATTGGCCTCCTACATAAGCAGCAATATAACCCAAACAAAATCATTAGGGCAGCAACAATTGCATACACAAGCCAGTAATGGCTTCTGGCTTTATTAGTAACATAGCATAACACATTCCCTTGTTGACATAGATGCCCCATCTGAACGGCGGTGGCAAAGGCAGCTTTCTCCACATTGAAGGTGTGCTGCAACACTGTAAAGGAAGAGGCATTACACCCAAAGAAAAACTTAAGGCGTAATCCATTAAAAATTAAACACAATATAGTTAGAAATATTAACCATACTTGGCATAATTGCGGGCCAATGCACCGAAACATTTTGCACCTGAGAGTGTAACAGCAAATCAAGGGGCACCCCGGGGTAGGTGGTCCTTCAAACACACGCAGAGGTATTGGTAAACATATGTGCCTTAGTGGGGGCATTTCCTGATGTCTCACCTTTTCAGCAGATGTGTTGACCCACCTCATAAAATCGGCCTGCATTGCTTTTTTTTACACATTATTTGAGGGGGCTTTATAGACCATAGCTGCCAGGTGTTGCCCTTTATAATTCATATCTGCTGGTAGTCAGAAGATGTCGTCAGCACATACCGCTTAGCCGTGTTATTGGGGGGGCGCCACCTTCCACACGTTGTGATGGACCACCCAGTCCAGAGGCAGCCTTCGCAAAGGCCCGGTTGCATTTTTATAGTGGGGGCCCACATTCCTTTTATAGGGCCAAAGGCAGGCAGGAGCAGGCTATACCTGCGCACTTCCAGTTAGTGAGCCTCCAGGAATAGCAAAAAGGCCATTACTTCAGGGAATCCCTGAGTGGGAATGGATTTTCCCAGGCTAGGCTCCATGGAGAACATCCTTATGGCTGCTACAGACTTCTTGGGTTAACTATTGTTGGAGCTGGGAGCACATCGAATCCCACGCTAGTTGGTCCCCGGCCTCCATTGTGGTTCTAATCAGTCCCCACAAGGTGTCCCACATATGGAGGGCCAATTTCACAATATGTTTGAGGGCGGAGGAGGCCACTGTAAGGTAGGTAAGAGCCGTACTTGTGACCTTTTAAAAGGGATACAATTAACTTTTACCAGAGTTTTGATTACTTTTAACTTTTGCTTTTAAAACCTACAAAAAATTTGAAAAAGAAAACACAACCTATTGTGGCTTTCTTTGGAGCCCTAATAGGATTTTAATTAAGTAGCATGGCATGTTTGCAATTTTTTTAACCCCTTCTACAATAGACACTGCAAATGTTCTGGGGAAAATGCACATTTTTTACACTGCTTTGTTTTTATATAGATGTATATAGATTACATTTTATATATATATATATTTGGGGCAGTTAAGTTTTAATAGAACCCTCTTATATTTTTTTTTAGCAAATTTGATTACATTGTTTATAGTTAAATGCTTTTAGTTGGAAGTTTTTTTGCCTGGATTATTTACAGACTTTTTCCAAAAAAAAAAAAAAAAAAAAAGGGCCCATTTTTCTTCAGACTGGCTGCAAAGAAACCAAGATTTTTTTTATAACACTTTAAAAAAATATATTTTTACTAAGTTTAACAGCTAATCTTTTTTTAGCCTTTGCAGAGTTCACTTTTTACTTTTTTTATAATTACTTGCTTATTTTTTAAAATGATACCTTACTTAACTTAGATTTTACCATTTGAAGTACTATTTTATGGATTTGAATTTCCCATGTCCGCACTTACTCCTTTCCTTACTTCTGCCACTATGCCCTAATGGCTTCCAACCTGTTTTGTTTTTTTTGTTGTTGTTTTTTTAATTTGTTGCCTGCCTGCTTGTTTGGGGCCATTTTGTTGTTGTTGAACTGTCCCTTTTCATGGGCACATTGGGTTGCTGCCTTGTTAGTAACTTCCACTTTTATCAGGGCTGCCCGGGGGGGGGGGGGGGAGTGGCGGCTCAGCGGGAGGAAGTGGAGCAATTTGCCCCAGGCCCTGGGCCCCGCAGAGGCCCCCAAGAGAATATAGTATTCTATAGTATTTCAACTTTTTTTTATGGAAGGGGCCCCCAAAATTGCTTTGCCTCAGGCCCTCTGAATCCTCTGGACGACCCTGACTTTTAGTGGCTTAATTTTTACTAGCTGCCGGGTACACATTTCTGCTCTTTTCTCCAACTTTTTTTTTTTTGACAACATTTGGTACCACATAGCCACTGCAGTTTATATCAATCCCATTGTTGCCCCTAAGTTTTTACCCTTCTGCTTTTCATACTTGGCATACTGGTTTAACAAATTTTGCCAAGTATGCACACCTTTTCGAAGCTTTGCCACGGAACCCCAGGGATTGTATCCCACCTTGGTGAGGTTCTTACCCCCACTTTGACAGAGACAACAGAATCCCGTCCCTTCTTGTCGCCCCTTCCATGGCATGGGCATCAAGTCCACCAGCCTCCCGTGACACCAGCGGGCCATGCAGCGGGACTCCCATGTATGCGCTCCCTAATGCCCATCCGTGCAGCCTTGAACCCATTGTTGATGCCATCACCCATGACTGCAGAACTTTCGAGTCCGCAGTTGTACCCTTCTGTTTCCTTAACATGTTGTTACAATTCATTAGTACAACTTTTAAGTTTTTTTAATTACTGACATTTACACTGCCCATGCCGGCACCGGGGCTTACAATGTTAACCCAGCCTGCGCCAGAGGGAGAAATGCTAAACCTTCCCCTGTATTACTCAACCTACTACCACTGAGGGTCCATACACCAAATACAAAACCCATCCCGGGCATAGCGAGAAACCCGAAGTTCTTCTTTTATGCTTAGTTATGCTACAGCTGAGAGTGTATGCATCGAGGATTTTTTTTTCGCTTGGAGTGGGGATTTTTAAGGTTTTTTTTTAATTTCCCGGCACTTTCATGACTGGGGTACACCCACCATGTTCCCCACCGCCTGGAGTGGATGAGGGTGGAAGAGGAATGCTAAACCACTTTTTGGTTTTTAGCCCTGCAACGACTGAGGGTGGGCATGCCTTTAATTATAAAATCCTTAACATGAAATACCAACAGTGCTGGGCAGAGCAAACATGAAATACCAAGGGCAGAACAGTTGGTGCACTCAATATTTCATTGTATGAAAAGACCTCCAATCCACTTTCTAAAGCATAGGAGGTCTAATATTGTTATCAGAGAAGGGATGCCGGTTGGCAATTTTTATTGTCTCTTTATCATACCAGCAAACCAACAAAAGGTTACACTTTGTATAGCGTATGAAAGGTTATTTACTTTAAGATACACATGTTTTTAATGCTCTGTAGTTTGTTTGCTTAGCCTTTCTTCTTTTCTGTCAAACTATATGCTATCAACACAAGAGGAGGAGAATCATCAATCAGTTTTAGAAATACATAGAAATACTGTTATAAAACTTCCTGAAGTAGGTCATCGAGCATGAGATTATGGCTGAGTTATGTCAGGTCAGTTGTGAATAATATGAATACTTTACATGACTACCCTTAATGTAAATTTGTTTGTCTAGTAGCGTTGCCTCCCTCCCTGGTTATCGTAATGAGAAACGAGGAGTCTATTAGGTACAGTAATTGAGACTGAAATATTTCTAGATAAACAAACACTAAAAAGAATTTGGGAAAAAAATCTGAAGCAAAGAATCCATTTAGTTTCTCCGCAATGACTTTAGCGTCTTTAAGCGCTCCTTTTGTCATCTCGATCAGGCTTCCTGCTTCTGATGTACTTAAAAACATTTTGTTATTACCTTTGGAATTTTTGGCTAGCCATTCTTCAAACTCCTCTTTGGCTTTTCTTATTACATTTTTGCACTTAATTTGGCAGTGTTTATGATCCTTTCTATTTGCCTCACTAAGATGTGACTTTCGCTTTTTAAAGGAAGTCTTTTTATCTCTCACTGCTTCTTTTACATGGTTGTTAGGCCATGGTGGCTCTATTTTAGTTCTTTTACTGTGTTTCTTAATTTGGGGTATACATTGAAGTTGGGCCTCTATTATGGTGTCTTTAAAAAGCGCCCATGCAGCTTGCAGGGATTTCACTTTAGTCACTGTACTTTTTAACTTCAGTTTAACTAACCCTCTCATTTTTGCATAGTTCCCCTTTTTGAAATTAAATGCCACAGTGTTGGGCTGTTGAGATGTTCTTCCTACCACAGGGATGTTGAATGTTATTGTATTATGGTCACTATTTCCAAGCAGCCCTGTTATAGTTACCTCTTGGACCAGCTCCTGCGCTCCACTCAGGACTAAATCTAGAGTTGCCTCTCCCCTTGTGGGTTCCCATACCAGTTGCTCCATGAAGCAGTCATTTAAAGTATTGAGAAATTTTATCTTTGCATTTCGTTCTGAAGTGAAATGTTCCCAGTCAATATCGGGATAATTGAAATCCCCCACTATTATTGAGTTCTTAATTTTGATAGCCTCTCTAATTTCCCTTAGCATTTCATCATCACTATCACTGTCCTGGTCAGGTGGTCGATAATAGATCCCCAATGTTATATTCTTATTAGAGCATGAAATTTCTATCCATAGAGATTCTATGGAACATGTGGATTCACTTATGATTTTTACTTCATTTGATTCTACATTTTCTTTCACATATAGTGCCACTCCCCCCACCCAACCCCGTGCGACCTGTTCTGTCCTTCCGATATATTTTGTACCCCGGAATGATTGTGTCCCACTGATTGCTCTCAGTCCACCAGGTTTCTGTGATGCCTATTATATCAATATCCTCCTTTATCACAAGGCACTCTAGTTCACCCATCTTATTATTTAGACTTCTAGCATTTGTGTACAAGCACTTTAAAAAAGTGCGTCTGTTTATTTGTCTGCCCTTTTAGATGTGTCAAATTCTTTTTTATGTGAATGTTTATCATCTGATCTGGCCCTTACATTACCCTCTTCCATCCTTTGCTCCTGACTATAACCTGGAGATTCTCTATCATTTGACTCTCCCCTAAGAGAAGTCTCTGTCCGATCCACACGCTCCTTTGCAGCAGTCGGCTTTCCCCCATCTCCTAGTTTAAAAACTGCTCTACAACCTTTTTAATGTTTAGTGCCAGCAGTCTGGTTCCACTTTGGTGTAGGTGGAGCCCATCTCTCCTGTATAGGCTCCCCCCATCCCAAAAGTTTCCCTAGTTCCTAATAAATGTGAACCTCTCCTCTCTACACCATCGTCTCATCCACGCATTGAGACTCTGAAGTTTTGCCTGCCTACCTGGCCCTGCGCGTGGAACTGGGAGCATTCTGAGAATGCCACCATAGAGGTCCTGGATTTCAGTCTCTTTCCTAGCAGCTTAAATTTGGCCTCCAGGACATCTCTCCTACCCCTCCCTATGTCATTGGTACCTATATGTACGACGACCACCAGCTCCTCCCCAGCACTATGCAAAAGTCTGCAGGTTTAAACTAGTGTAAATGGTGAATTTTCTGTAACTCAAAGTCTTTAAATTAGGATTTGAACACTTCAGTAACTGAGCAGAGGTCCGGGGTGTATTACAGGAATGGGTGGTGAGGTTCTGTGGCCTGTAGTGTGCAGGAGGCCATACTAGATGATCATGATGTGTCCTTCTAGCCTTAAAGTCTATGAGTCTAATTCATTTATCCTCACAATACACCTGTGAGGTAGGGAAGTCCTGTCATCTATATTTTATAGAGGGGGAACAGCAGCACAGGGAGACCAAGTGATTTGCCCAAGGTGAGACAGGAAGTTTGTGGTGGAGCAGAGAATTGAATCCCTGTCTGTAGAGGTCCAGGCTAATGCCCTAACTGCTAGACCATACTTCCTACCAGGGAACAGAGCATACTCCCTGCACCATGTCTCTCTGAATACATAATTCTTAATAAACGTATCAGTGTAGAGAATCTGCGAGATCTATGATGTCATTGCTGACCACACAATGTGGTGTTCCGTCCTTCTTTCATATCGTCACTCCCTATAAAACTTGCCTCTGATTTTCAGCTAAATCACTCCATCAAGCTACGTAATCTTTTCCCCCAGCCATATTCAGTACCTGGGGCAGCCAGGCTGCAATGGTTAGAAACTAAGCTTAGTAGGCCTTGCCATCTCATAAATCAGACAAAGCCATTGTTACTCATGGGGATGATGTTAGAAGGCCACCCAGACACTGTCCAAGGTATGAGTGAAGACGTCCTGATGCTGAGTATTCTCTGGTTGTCCCAGCCTTGCCTTCTCTCTGCAACCAGTCCCACCACCTCTTGGGGATAGCTGGGTTCCTGTTCACCCAGGTGCTCACTAAACTACATGGGGAGATTTTCAAAAAATAGGAAATTTAGGAACTCAAGTTCGATGGAGCTTGGTAACATTTTCAAACAAATCTAAGCAATGCAGGAGCCTAAGTCCTATTGAAAGTCCCACACAGTTACTCCTGGTTAATAAAGCAGTGAAGGAGATATTCAAAAGCACCTGGGCTTCTAAATCCTTTAGCTGCTTTTGAAAATCTATCTCATGGTATTTACTGAGCAGGAGTGTTAACTGGAGAAATATTATGTTAGGCCAAAAGTCATAAGTCATAGCATAAGCAATCCAGTTTCCTTCATTTAAAGCTCTCTATGAAAACACACCTTCTTTTGGGACACAATCCAACTCCCATCAAAACCAATGGAAAGATGCCCAGACTTAAAGGGGAATTAAATCAGGGCCCTTAATTAACTGTTAACTAAATCCATAGGATTCAATATGTGTTGTTAGAACAATATATATTATTTTAAAATCTAAACCATTATTTCTCTAAGATAAAGCATGCTTCACATAATACTCAATACAGTTTCTCATACTTTGCCTCTTTGGTTTGGGTTTATTCTAGACAACTGGAGATGAATGCAATTCTGATGACTTCACGGCCGTCCCTTTTTCAAACACGGGCATTTTATTTTAATTTTAGGCAATGTCTCTTTCCTTCCGAGTCAGCACAGTTGGAGCACCCGGGGCCTTTTAAGGGTGAACTGAAAAGGTTTTGTAAATGAACAATGAAAGAATGATCCCCCAATACGTGAGTCAATTATAACAAATACTGAGTATTGTCTTTAAAAGCCACCTTTGAATTCAAACACCAAGATGTGTATGTAACTAAATGGAGTACCTGTGTGATCTTATTGTTGTAATCCTCATCTTTCCTTGCCCCTTCACCTTCTACTGTTTGTTATCCTATACATGGTATCTTTTCTTATATTATATTTTATGCTCCTCAGAGAAGGGACAATGTCTTTCTCTCTGTGTTGTACAGCACATAGTATATTTGACACTAACATAATAAATGACATCTCAGGAAAGACTGGTGTGTTGTCAGTAGGTGTGACAGAATTCTGTTGCGAGGTTTCACAACATGTCTTCAAATTTCAGGGGCACAATGAAATAATTAAATAAATATTAAACAAAAATGGGGAGAATGTGGGTGCAAATTACATGCAAGCCAGTTCAAAGAAAATTATTTATGGACAAGTAAGAATGGACATTATAAATTAGAGACATTTAAGTAGGATATGGATTAGCCAGGCTTACTAGTCTAAATAGCAACACGTTCCTCACATTCAATTAGTTATTTCAAATACTTCCCAGGTGTGAGAGTGTGAAGTTTAATATTTTATAGTATACCCAAAATATGTATTAAAATTTACTTGGCCAGGGCACAAAATTAAGACAAACTAGGACTTTTTATACTCACGCAAATAAAGGAGAACTTGCTTTCCTTTAATATCCACGATATTTCTTTCAAGCATAGAGGTTTTACTAACAGTGATGTCTTTTCTTGCCGAATACTAAGGTGATTATACTCTACCTACCTGAAAATGAGTGACACCACATCTCTGTCATGTATACTTTTATGTACCCTGGTACGTGGTTTTCAATCTTTACTATCTAAGGATTTTATTTTTATTACTATCTAACAACGTGCTACTATGACAGCTAGCTAGTTTAGCACTTATATGGTCTCATTAGTGTTGTTACTGAAGCCCAGATTCTCAAATATATTTTGCTGCTGATTTCAATGGGAATTAGGCACCTAAATACCTTTGTGTATCTGGGCCTGACTGCCTTCCAAACACTAATGAATTTATCCTCCGAAGGAAATTTGGAATGGGGGGGATTGAGGTGTATTTGCTCTAGAGATCGCATAGAGCCTTTTAAGAGCAGATGACAGGACCAAGTGATACTCTCTTGCCCCCCCACCTTCCAGTTCTAGTCAGAATCTAATGAATTATTAGAAGAGCACAGCTGCCAGCAGTCCTGGATACACTCCAACCCATGTATCTTCACTGTGTTAAAATAAGGCAAAAGTAAAAAAAAATATTTACAGAACTAGAGCAGAGTCTTTCCACTCCCTCATGTTGAGGTCTTCTGGAAGGAAGCCTGGAATGCCACCTACATCTCCTACCTCTGTTCCAATTGGCCCCATAGCCTATGTCAGATACAGCACCAAACAGAGAAAGTTTGCTAATAATTTCAAAGCCCTCTAAATAGAACCGATACCACCCTCATTGCCAAGAATCCTAACTGTGTCTGGTGCAAACCAACCTTTTTTTTTCTGTGTGTGTTTTCCTATGCCTAAAACCAGGTTTCAACTGGAAATACCATGAACAACAAGCTGCTCATTGATTTGATTAAATGTCCCTCATTTTCCCCATTTTGTGTAGAAGATCAAACTTATATTTTTAAATTATGTGTATAGCACCATAGCTATGCGTGGAGTTTTGCTGCCAAGTGGAAAGCTCTGTGCGTCGTATGCAGTCGAAATAAGGCAAAAAACTCATGATGGGATGACAAATTAAATATGTGGGTGGAGGTATGGGTACACAACATAAAGAAAGAGTGAGGTATGCTTATTATTACTTAAGTTGCACCATGAAAAAATTATGCAAGCATTGATGCAGGCCCAATATTTCACATTTACACACATTTGTTAGAACAGCTTAGATGCCTGCCTTTGAAAAGATAGCCCTTACAGATTCAGACCAAAGATCTCATCTCTGTTACGCATCTGCTTGCAGAAGTCTCATTGACTTCACTTGTGGGTTCTATCTGTTGTACACTTATATATATATATATATATATATATATATATATATATACCCAACAGAGACTTGCACTGCAGATAATAATGTGGTTGGAGTGCAGTGTAAGAATACCTATTAGCACTTTCCTGCTTCAAAGGACCTCACAAAGGTTAATCCAAGATCCAGTTCTAAACAGCTTGCCTGATATCACAGAGGCCCTGGGTCCTTCTCCTAGTGAAGTCAATAAAAGTTTTATCATTGACCTTAAAGTTGTCATGTACCTTTTCCCAAACGGAATTGCATCAATGAGGAGTTAAGTGGAACCTTGATTGAGAAGCTCTTGTCAGCTTACCAGGACTTGATTTCCCTTGGGGACCAAGAACAGGTGGCTCCAGTCAACCTTAACTTCTCCTCATTACATTTTATCAATGGGAACTAGGTCCAGGTCAAGCTTACGTGTTTTTAACAAGCCCAGGTCTTCAACAATAAGGAAAACAATAAGAATTGAGAAAAATGTGAATTGAATGAAATACAAACAAAAAAAAAACTATTGTGCAAGTTTTGAATTATCTAAGGACAAATAAGTATCTGATTTTTTAAGCATGAATAATCGGACTTTCCTTGAAAGAAAAACTCAAAAATAACTCAAAACCAATGTAAGGTTACTAAATTTACCAAAAATTTCACCCTCAGCTTGAGACCAAATATGAGATTTCAGGGCAATGTGTTTTTTTCATGAAAATTGGCATTGTCCGAAAACAAAGGTTAATAATAAAAGTGCCTTTTTCAGCCTCAGTGCTACAATATAATGACACATACCAAAGCTGTTTTACAGTTGTGGATATTTGTAGGGGGACCCGGGCATCTCAGACTACATTCTAATAAATGACTAGTGATTTTGGATGCCTTATTTTTTGTGTGTCCAAAGTCACATGTCTTGGAGAGCCCTGATTTTGAAAAAGGACTGAGCTCCAACCATCTGCATCTGAAAACAAAGCCATTTTAAGGTGTCTTAAATTGGACATCAAAAATCCCAAACACCCCAACTAACTAGCCATTTAAAAAAATGTAGGCCAAGATATAATTTTGAGTAGCTCAAAGCACTTCCCTCTCAAGAGACATATACTGCTTCCATAAAAAGTATGTTACACCTGGGTCAATTATTCTTTCCTATCAAACTGCAAATTAACCCATATAGTGAGAACCCACAGAAGGTCAAGCCTTTCAGGGGCATTATCACACTACAATGTTACCAGCTGCTGACTGTGCAGTTATTATCCCTTGTCATACAGAAAATACATATTCAATTCCCAGGGAAACATTTAATTCTTTACGGACAATGTCATGATTCATTAAGCCATGGTCCATGTTAGGGCTGTGTGGAGAAAGAGAACCGTGACTCCCTGATAGTGGTGGTTCTAAGAGTTGATATGGCTGATTCAGTCAGAATTCCTCTGGGGGAGCACACATCAGAGTGAGAGCTGCAATACAGAGTGCAACATATGCCTTACGATGGGAGCTCTGCTCTCCCTTGCTTCCACGCCTTTCCAGTCCCTTTAGGTAGTCTTTGTACTTGAACCTGGGGAGCACAAGGCCTGTGACAAGCCCAAGTAGAAGTGCAGAAAGATGGGAAAAGGCTCCTTGCATCCTTCTCTATCCTGCAAACTCTCTTGCAGGGCCAGCAACAATATAACCCTTTACTTGTATTGTAACTTTGCATATTTCCGATCTTACACAGTGTATTGCACTATGAAACAGGGTTGGTTTGGGCACTTTTGGTGTTGAGTAATACATGATCCACAATTTAGCAATCTAACATCCTTGTAATGATGGACTCTTTCTCCAAACATTGACTCATGGAGTGGTGCCTCTTACTGTGTACCGTGTCATTAATGTCTATATACAGAAGAGGGTGGCTATTACATTGAATTTCTAAAGCCTCAAATTTCTCAACCATGTGACAGCACCAGCACAGTCCATAGGAATATTCATCTTATTCACATTTTTCTGTCTCAAATATCTATTTTTAGAAAATGCATTGCGTGGATTCTTGCACATCCACAGCATCCAGTCTGTTACTCTTGTCACATTGTAGTCATTTACTTTAAAAAAATCCGTATTAATTAAATCTATCCTTAAACAAGAAAACTACCTACACTAAAACAGTTCATATGAGTTCATCTAGCCAGCCAATGGATGGAACAATTGCTCTACTTAAATAATGCTAACCCAGTTTTTCTTTTACTGAAATTCATAACTTGAACAAATAACATGAACAGTTTCAATTTGAACTACTTCTCTTAAAAACAATGTAATAAATGTAAGTGCAAATCCAACAAGGTACAGCAAGGAAGAAGCACAATGTTTGAATCCATAAGTATATAACATTCTGCCAAAACTACTAATTTTAACAAATACAAAAAATCAATTATTTGAGCAATAGACAAATGGCAGAGCTCTGCTTTCATTTACACCCGTGCAACTTCATTAACTTCAAGGGAGTGAACAAAGGCAGAAACAAAGGCAGGTAAGTCTTCAGTGGCAATACAGAACTTTAACAGAATGAAATTTGGCCTGTTTATTATAAAAAAAATATATTAAAATTCATAGGACCTAATTCTGCTCTCATTGAAGTCAATGGGAATTTCACACTTGAGTTTACTGGGACTATGATTTGGCTCCTCATGTTTCCAGGACATTATTTATTATGCAATACACAACACAAACTATTTAATCTAGCTGCATAGGTGCTGGAACAAGAAGTCCTGGGGGTGCTACCATAGCCTCCTGGCTTGAAGTAATTTCTATCAGACACAGGGATTACAGTTTGGTTCAGTGGCTTTCAGCATCCCCACTGTACAAATTGTTCCAGCGCCCCGCCTTACTGTGGTTCCTTTTTTAAAAAAAGTAAGAAAGCCATGAAATCAATTTTACATACGCAGTGGTATGGAGGGTTTAGATTTATAGGCTACTACAATCTGGTGGGCTATTGTGTTATTGGGAATGGAAAATTCTATAGGGGTGACAATTCATCCATGTGTAGCACAATGCCTATGTACCACAAATCTCACATAAGATCTCGGGTTTAAGTGTAACTAAAGAGGGGCACAGTCCTTATGTTGAACCTCCGCACAAGGGTGAATTTCGCCGTCAGGCCCTGCTGTTGGAAGCAGTATTTAATGGGTGTATTGCTGACTTCAGTAAGGTGCATGAGAACAGGGGTCTCCTCACACAAAATAAGGCACAGAATTAGAGTCTAAGTGTTTATGACTTTAAATTGATTGGTTTTAAAATTTGTAAGGCATCTAGAATCCCAGAAAAAAGGAACAGAAATAAATATAACCCTGAAGTTGTAAAAACACAAAGCAACTATGGAGATTGGGAATAACTCGGAGTTTATTTGTGGAAATAATGGCACATGGCCAGTTTAGAATCCCAGAGTCTCCCAAGCTGTAACAAAGAGGATTTTTAATAGGCTTAATTCAGAAACAGATGAATAAACAGTAGTTATATGAATATCTTACCAATTCAAGTGTGAAGGAGGGAATTCCTTGATGAGGAAAGGAGTGTTCCCTTGAGATTTGAAACCACTGGATAGAAGGGAAAAAGCCCATGTTAAATACTACCAAATACGCCTTCACAAATCCAAGACACCACTGTTAAGTAATAGCTTGTCATTGTGAAAACAGTCCTTTTTAATAGAAATACTGATATTATTAGAATAAAACAATTGCTGCACTAGTTGATGCTGTTAAAAAGAGCGTATTGACCATACTTCATTATGAATTTTTCCTCAGAGTTTACAATTTACAATCAGATTCTATATTCAGTTCATAAAACAATGCTCATCTTTAAAGGCATAGAATCAATTTAAAAAAAAACACATTTCTCTCTCTCGCGCTCAAAAAAAAATCAATTTCTTGCAATTTCCCTGCTCCACTGGCACAAATTGAACCTGAAGCTGGTGGTGCTGGCTAGTGGATGATTACTCTAAAGTAGGAGGCTCCTCAGGTGGCATAGATCCAATGCATTGTAGAGGATGATGTTGCAACTTTGCAGTGTCACTGGGTCACTGTATAAATCAATGTGTTGATTTACAGTACTTGTACAACAATTGAGAAGATAATAGTTGATACAGAATCAATATACTAATTTAGTCTCAGGGCTTCACTGATGCCACAATCTGCAACTGATTCCTTAGCGTGAATTAAAGCAAATGGTTTCTTACAGACAGCTCTTTACAATGCATATAATTTGGGCCTGATTCACCACGGCATTACTCCAGCTTTATAAATAGGGGTCAATCAAATTTGCAGCCGTGAAAAGCATGTCACAGACCGTGAAATTTGGTCTCCCCCATGAAATCTGGCCTTTGGCTGCCAGCTCTGAAGGCAAAGTGGAGATCAGTGGCTGATGGGCAGGCACCTAGCTCTGAAGGGAGAACCGCTGCCAGCAGCAGCATAGAAATAAGGGTGGCAGTACCACCCCCCCCCCCCCCCCCCATTGTGGGAGAGGGATAGCTCAGTGGTTTGAGCATTGGCCTGATAAACCCAAGCTTGTGAGTTCAATTCTTGAGAGGACCACTTAAGAGTCTGGGGCAGAAATCAATAATTGGTTATGCTAGTGAAGGCAAGGGGCTAGACTTGATGACTTTTCAGGGTCCCTTCCAGATCTATGAGATAGGTATATCTCCATTTATTCATTTATTTTATACCCCCTAATAGGCTTGTGACCCCCTTTTGGGTCGGGGCCCCCAGTTTGAGAAATGCAGCTGAGAAATCACACTTTTTGTGGCTTGGTCCTGGCATAAATAGCAAATTTCATGGACGTGTTTCACAGCCACAAAATTTGCTATTTATGCTGTGACCCGAACCGATGAAAAATGTGGGATTTCTCTGAAATTTAAGTAGACCCCTATTTATCAACGGAATTCACACTGATATAACACTGGAGTAATGCTGTTATGATTCTGCCTGTTAACTTTAATCTTTAAGTGTTTATCTTTTTAAACAGTCACAATTATTAACTACTCAAGGAGTTAAGGTTTTCACTGACTCTACTCTCTACGTTGCCAGGGGAAATGAATTGCAGATTTTCTTTTTCCTACAGTTGGCTAAGAAGTAAACTTCCTGGCATATTTTAAAAACACAAATATTCAGCAATATATTTGGGGCTTATCATCTCTCTCAATGTGCCAGTACAGCAAGTGAACATTCTCATTATCCAGCAAATGAACTTAGTGTCCACAGTTACCCCTTATATGAGCTTCCCCCTAATATGGCTACACCATTCAGGTACCTGTGCTGAATTAAGCCCATTATAAATCTTGGGAGAAATCCTAAATTCGTTGGAAGTCAATGAGAGATATGCCATTGACTTTAATGGGAGTTGGGATAACACTCTCCGTCTTTATTCATAATACAAAGTGTTAAATGACTTTAGGACATGCACCTCATCAATACAAAGAATGTTGCGTTCCCAAAGACAAAAATTAGGCCTGGATTCAACAACTGATGGCACGGACTGGGCACACCTCTGCACCCAATTGCAGGATTGGGGCTTTAAAAGGAGAAACACTTTTTTCAGCAATCAGTTTGTGAAAAGGAGTCTATTTCTGAGAACTTTCATCCAGGGCCACCGAGAGTGGGTTCGGGCCCCGGTGAAATTTTTTTTCGGGCCTCCCAGCAAGGGCAGACCGGCTAAACAGGGCCGACCAGAGGGGGGGAAGCCATGGAAGCCGGGCCCCGGGACCCCTTCTGGACCACCAGGCCCCAGTAATTTGTACTGGCTTCCCCCCCTCTCGTCAGCCCTGCTTTCATCACAAGACCAGAAATTTCACCTGCGATCTTGAATTCTATCATGTCCCCATATCAAGTAATTCAATAAAAGCAAATGCCATGGTCTGATGGTTTCTTTTAGTGAATCAAATATCCAAAGATGGAGTGTGGGCCTCACCCTTTAAAATGTGGCCATGAAAAGGAAATACACTTGACACCTGCCCAAATCCCACATTTGCACATGCAGTCTATGGGATCACACACCTCCTCTAGCTACCCAGGAGTACATGCAAGAGCAATTTTTGGCAGGTGTGGCCATTGCATCGATGTTTGGAAATTTGGTCAAATTCATTTTAAAATACAAAGAGGAAGGTTCAATCATAAATCATAAAATTTCCTCTCCCTATTTGTCAAACGTAGTTTAAATGCATAAATAAATCCCTAAGTAAAACACAGTCAGCGAGAAATGAAATACAATTAAAAATCTTTTCCCATCTCACCGTACCCAGTGTTAGTATTATACATTATGAAATAAACAGTAAACTGAGGACTCCTCCACTGTGCTGCATTGACATATGTCATTCACTGAGTTCTTTACTTTTTTCAAAATATGGAATTAAAATTAGTCCAGTTTCACTTTAAATTGTCCATCAGCCGCTCACTTTAAAACAAACTATATTAATTTTGTAAAATATATCCACTTCATGTTCTGTTTGTCTGTTGAGGGAATTATACCACCGGCATTGCTGTTATATCTGAGTGTCTCTTTGTTTAACACTACTGTAAGCGGTGCTGTGTTTTACACTTTATAGAACTCCTGTGTTGGAGTCTTATGTTTAATAGTAAAGGTACATTTTACCCTGTAATTTGATGATTAAATAGAGTAAAATGTTGTACAATGGATTAAATTTTCTTGTACTTGTACTTTTCTCTGCCAGAATGGATTTTTTTTTTAATAAACCATCAGTCAGCAACTAAAGGCCCATCACTTCCTCCCAATTACACAGGTGCAGTTGCTTTCACCTCTGAATTTTATGAGAGAAGGGTTTGCCCCTTACAATTCCATTTCAATAAGCAAGATGTTACTTCTACACTACAATAGTTCAAGCAATGTTGCAGAAGCCCTGCGGGGGGGGAAATCACTTTTCTAGGACCTTGGGCAACACATACGCAGTTCTGGTTTCTATTGTGTCTGGCCAAGGTTTCTACGTGGAAAAACTAAACTGTTTTTTTCCAAGTCTGCTCAGTCCATGTTAGTGATGGCCTGTAGCCATACTATCCTGGATAGTGACCTCTCCAGATCTTAATGGGGGGGGGGGTCCTGTTTAACACCTCAATGAAAAGCCACCAAGAAAACCCATCATTCTGTAGGAAGTAATGTCAGTGTAGGTGGCATTCTTTCCTTTGAGTCAGTACTATTGCACAAAATGTCCCACTAGCAGAGCAGGAGGGGACACTGTGCTGATGAGATGAAAAGCTATGGCCCTTACCACTTGTGCTCATTAAAGAGTCAATATCAGTTTTCTTAACATCAGAGTTGTTAAGCCCAGTGTACTCCCTACATTTCACTATGTGTAATTACATTCTAGCTACTTAAATTCCATCTGCAGTTTCAACTGGATAAGCCATTCTTCATATCATCCTGTCCTGAAGTATTGTGTAGTGTTACTATGCATAAACAGCTGTTGCAGTCCAATATATAAACATCTGCATTTGAATAGGGGGTGAAATAATTTCTGTTAAAATAAACCAAAAAAAGAAAACAAACAAAAAAATCCCAAACAAAAAAACCCTGACACAGGTGTTATATCCAGGCATAACTCATCTGAAGACAACAGTGTTACTATAGATCAGTGGTTTCCAATCTGTTGCCTGCAGACCCCTGTGGGTCCGAAGACTATGTCTAAAATTTCCAAAGGGGTCTACACCTCCATTTGAAATTGTTTAGAGATCTGCAAATGAAAAAAAGGTTGTAAACCACTGCTATAAATTAACAGTGTCACAGAGAGCAGAATTTGGCTTATCATTTGTAAAAGTGCTTTGGGTTTCTTTGGGCTGAGAACTTGCTAGTTATATATATATAGATATATAAAACCATAGAATACCAGGGGGGGACCTCAGGAGGTCACCTAGTCCAACCCCCTGCTCAAAGCAGGACCCATCTCCAGATAGATTGCCCCAGTTATCTAAATGACCCCCTCAAGGATTGAACTCAAAATCCTGGGTTTAGCAAGCCAATGCTCAAACCACTGAGCTATTCCTCCCCGCATCAAAATGTTAAAACATGATCTTTTAATGTAACACACCCACATGACTTTGCTTGCCTAAAAATTGAGCAAGACATAGACAAATCAAATAAAAATAGTTAAAATAATGTCATTCTGATTGTAAAGTTTGCGTTTTAAATTCTCCCATTGGTATATGCAGATTTAAGCACAGATAGAGGAGAAAATAGACTTTTTTAGGCCTTGTCTACACTAGAAAGTTTTGGTGCTTTAACCATGCTGATATGGTACAACCTCCCCATCTAGTGCTGATGGCATTACACCACTAAAAAAGTGCAGACAAATTCAAGTTAGAAAGAGAAAGTTAGTCACCTTGCAGCAACTGAGGTTCTTCGAGATGTGTGTCCCTTTTGGTGCGCCACTCTAGGTGATGGTGTGTCCCGGCGCCGTTGATCGGAGATCTTCGGTAGCAGTGCCTGCTCTGGACACACGCGCTCAGTTGGTATCTCCCGTTTCATTGGAATCTTCCTGAGCACGTGAGTCCCGCACTCTCCTCAGTTCCTTCTCTACTGTGGAGAAATCATATTAGTATTCCAAAGTAGAGGGGTGGAGGGTGGGGAGTGGAGCACCCAGAGGGACACACATCTCGAAGAATCTCAGTTACTGCAAGGTGAGTAACTTTCTCTTCTTCTTCGAGTGCTGTCCCTGTGGGTGCTCCACTCTAGGCGAATGTGAAGCAGAACCCACTATGGCTAGTGGGATTTTGGAGTTGTGTGAGGGACCACGGTAGACAGTACCATATGGTGTCTTCTGTGGTATCCAGTGATAGTATAATGTTTGGCAAATGTGTGGTCAGATGGCCATGTGGCCGCCTTGCATATGTCTGTAACAGGTACGTTGTGGAGGAAGGCAATGGATGTTGACATTGCTTTAGTAAAATGAGTCCTAACACCAGCTGGTGGTTGAACATTCTGGGTCTGATAGCAGGATCTGGTGCAGACTGAGATCCACTTGGAGAGTGTTTGCTTAGAGAGAGCGTCACTCTTTGATCTCTTGGTAATAGAAACAAATAGCCTAGGGGATTCATGACATGGTTTAGTTCTGTCAAGATAGAATGCAAGAGCCCGTCAGACGTCGAGGGTATGTAATGCAGCCTCCTGTGGAGTCGTGTGAGGCTTGGGATGGAATACAGATAAGTGTATTGACTGGTTAAGGTGGAAGGTAGACACCACCTTGGGGAGGAATTTGGAGCGGGTTCGTATAGTAAGCTTGTGTTTAGAGAAAATGGTGTAGGAGGGTAGACCATCAGGGCGCTTATTTCACCAACCCTTCTTGTTGACATTATGGCAACCAAGAAAGCCACTTTCATGGACATGTGGAGCAGGGATGAGGTGGCCAGGGGCTTGAAAGGGGGTTTCATAAGAGTGCGGAGAACTAGGTAGAGACTCCAGGAGGCTATTGGTGAATAATTCTCAGCGTAGAGATTTTGCAGGCCCGTGAAGAAGCGTTTGATGGTGGGGTGGGCAAAAGTGAATAGCTGTCCAGAGTGTCATGGAAGATGATAAGGGCCGCGAGGTGTACTCTGATAGATGTGAGTGAAAGCCCGTCCTGTTTTAGTTTGAAAACATAGTCAGTGAGGGTTGCAGTCTGGGGTATTAGGCATCTGTGGAAGCACCAGATGGAGAAGTATTTCCACTTTTGCAGGTAAGTGTAAGAAGTGGAGTCCCTTCTACTGTGCAGGAGGACGTGTTGGACTTGTTCTGAACAGGCTAATTCATGGGATTGAAACCATGAAGGAACCACACCGTCAGATGGAGTTTCCAGAGCTGCAGATGAAGAAGCCAACCACAGTTGTGGTCTGTCTGGAGAGGACGGATGGACATGCGTAGCAGGTAAGAATAGGGACCAGCTAAAGCATTGGACTTTTAGTCTGACCAGGGCTCATAGGAGGCATAGAGCAGCATTTCCCCTAGATACTGAAACCAATGGGGATAAACCCAAACAAGAATGGCCAGATCCCTCAAACTCATAGAATATCAGGGTTGGAAGTGACCTCAGGAAGTCATCTAGTCCAACCCCCTGCTCAAAGCAGTACCCATCCCCAGACAGATTTTTGCCCCAGATCCCTAAGTGGCCCCCTCAAGGATTAAACTCACAACTGTGGGTTTAACAGGCCAATGCTTAAATCACTGAACTAGCTCTCCCCCTGTAATACTAGCCAGTATTACCCGATGACAAGGAAATAGACAATATGGGTAATGAACCACCAGTCTTAAGAAGGTCCCACAGGGCTAACAAGGGTGCACTGCCTGTTAGATTTAGAGATGATTATGTTATTGGTTCTATGTAGTATTTTAATGAATATTGTCATGTATGGTATGAAGTAGATGTGGAATGTTTAATACGTTAAATGTTCTTTTCATAATTGTTAATGGGTTTTTGATATGATATGATACGATGTGGGTATATGCTGTTAATATGGGGGCCCGGATGTACTGGTGTGAATATTGTGGTCGTGGCAGAATTTTAGCAAGGGGGAATGTAAGGGGACTGTTGCCCCCCTACTAACATTCAGTGGGGGGTGTTTTGGTTGGTTAGCTCTCAGCACCAAAAGGGGAAGGGTCGATGAGAAATCAGGACACTGAGACTGACAGTTCCCAGGGGCAATGGGGAGAGGCCAATGCTCTAGGTCAGCCTGATTGACAGGACGGACAGGCTAATCAAGGAGTCAGGAGGGTCCCCTCCTCCGTGTGAGCTGGAATTGCCTGGGTCAGACAGAGTGGGGCCGAGCTAAGGAGAGAGCAGGAGCCCAAGTTAAGCTGCTGGGAGCAGAGCTGCAGCCCCAAAGCCAGAGCACAGCCCAGAGAGAGCAGACCTGCCCTGGGAGCAGAGCTGCAGCAATCAGAGCCAGAGGGGCTGGAGAAACAGGCCAGGGAGCTGGAGGCAGAGCAGCAGCAGCAGCCGTGCTGAGGCAGAGTGGAGCAGTCCAGAGCCAGGTATGTTGAGCAGCTGAGGAGAGCGAGGGGGACCCTGGGCAGTGGGCCCAGCACAGGGAGATACGTCAGCCAAGAGGCTCTACAGGCCAGACTTGGATGGGGATCGTAACCCTGACAGGGCGGAGGCAATGCTGGGAAGACGGGTCCTGCCACTGAGAGTGTGTGTCCAACGCCAGAGCAAGTGTCCAACCCACAGTATCGCTGCAGTACGGCCAGGGCCTGAGAAGGAGCCTGGGACCTACAAGGAACAGACTGTGAACTGCCCTGACATTCCAGAGACACTGTTTGTGATGTTCCCTCCCACAGAGCGGGGTGATGTGTTTCCTTTAACCTCTCCCATTTTTCCTTATTCCTTTTAAAACTAATTGCTAATTAAATAAACTGTATTGCCTTAAATCTTATGTAATATTCAGTGGGTCAGGAAAGCATCCAGTGCAGAGAGAGCACCCCGGAGTGGGACACCCTAGCCCCTGACCTAGGTGACCACAGCAAGGTTGGGGGTCGAGTCCCCCAGGAATCTTGGGCCCAGCCTTGTTGGGATTACGAGGACTCTGCCAGACAGGAGAGTGGAAGGGGAATCCTCGAGGGCAGGGAGGCCTCTGGGCAAAGGAAGTGGAAGCGAGAAATCAGATCCTTCTGCTAGCCCATTTCACCAGGGTAGTGCAGAATCCAGGAAAGTTCCCCACAATAGCAGGACCATTCCCCCGCTTACACATAGCTGATTAAAGTAGTTACTAGAATGCAAACTGCTGTTCCGACCAACTGGTTTATTGATTATGAGAATTTACCTACAAAAACCAAGTGATAAAGCAAACACCACCTGGAACAGCAATATCCCCAACTTTTTCTTCACTTGTCTCCTTTCTCCTTGAGAACTTGTATAGCTATAATTCTTTGTATATTACTATTTTAATACCTATGTAAACAGTCCTATGCTCTAGAATGACTGTACTCACCACTTCTTCTGTGGATCATAAAACCTCTGAAGCAGCTGGACCATTGTGCTCTTACCACATCCACTGCTTCCAACCAATGCCACCGTTTGTCCACAGTCAATTTTCAGAGTGAGACCTTTCAAAACCTTGTGGTAGTTAAAAAAATAAAATGTAGAACAATCTCAAATTAACGAGATTCTGTCACTTAGGGTGACCAGAGGGCAAGTGTGAAAAATTGGGATGGGGGTGGTGGGTAATAGGTGCCTATATAAGAAAAAGCCTCCAAAATCGGGACTGTCCCTATAAAATCGGGACATCTGGTCACCCTACTGTCACTAAATCCTGCCAGATTTATCCCTGCTACATTTCAAAACCCACTCATTCCCATTGCAAATTCTGGCTCTGATCTTGTCTCATACCTCAACCACTGGAACCTGCCCTTCCTGACACCTCACATACTCTAATTTGTCCAGTGTTCTGCAGCAAAAAGTCATCTACTCTCATGATTCTGACCACATTCAGTCCCTCTTGAAGTCCTGCCATTGGCTCCTGCACACCTCCTGCATCACAGTCAAGCCCTTGGGCTCACCTTCAGGACCCTGCATAACTTTGCTCCTTCCAATCTCTCTTCTCTTGTCTTTTTTAGAGGCCACACCTTTCTTGCCTCACTCAGCTCAAACATTCCATTGGCTGACAACCCCTTTTTACATTCTTCTCCAACACTCTTCTCCATGCTTTCTAACATAGGTTTCTAACAACCTAGACCTCCCTTGCTTTCTTTTATGTTTCCTCTCTACACATGGAATTCAAATCAACCACCTGACTCCAATCTGCCATGCTTCCATCCTGTCCTCTAAAGCACACAATTCTTTTAAAATAATACACAAGTAACATGCCATGTTTCAAGTTGTAGTCACAGTGACTACAACACAGCACAGAATAGGTGTTTCTCCTGGTTTTGAAGGATAACTGAACTGTACATTATTAAAGTCAAGTGTTCTCTTTATGTGATCGAGTTTGTGTCCATCTGAAGAAAAACTATCTATAGTGGATTTCTGGGGAGTGGAAAAAAAGTAAAATTTAAGCAAATAATTTACAAATGCACAGTTGAGAGAGGGAGATATCATTATAGCCTGAATATTTCATATTTTTATTCTACAGTTTAAAACATCTTCCACACCACACCCGTTTTAGCATTGGGTAGTTTGCAGTCTAAGGCTAGCTGCCATAGTTACTTTGCTTTGGTCACTGCATTCTATTGTTTGTAATTTCCTTTTAAGAGCCTGAACATAATGGTTCTTTCTAAGCCAGTTTGGTCTTTTTCCATTTGGCAAACACTAATTTTTTCCTCCTTTATTTTTCAATGGAAATTACCATGACTTTTTGCTTATTACTACTTTATTGTTCTATTGGCATCGTTAGTGCTCTCATACAAGATAATAGCCCAGTTATGAGGGCAGGGTAGAAGGATCCGTACCTGATCAATTATCTTGAAAAGTTTAAAGGCAGCTCCTCTAGCAATAGAGAAAGTTTCAAAGTGTGGTGCTGCTGTGCCCAGGCAATAACTACTAAAAGTTACACAGAAGAAAACCTAGAGGAGGAAGAAGATGAAACCCACACTGAAAACAAATCCAAAATTAAAGACTGGTCCTATAGCCTTGATTTAGGCAACACTCCCATTTATGACCATTGGAGCTATGCCTCAGAAAAGACCGCAGGATCAGCCCCATGATTGCTGTGTCATTCACAAGACATTCCTTAAGAATCAAAAGAATTAAGTTTAAAACTTGGAATGCCAGCACAATACCTTATAGTCTGGAACAACAGAAACTGAGAAGGATTTTTGGCAAAATTCTATGGAATCTCTACATAAGACAGAAAGAAAATGACTATTTTTGTTTTCTATTCTACTTGCCTCTATTGTAGTATATTTTAACACCAAATATTATTTAAAAAAAAGGTCATTCAAAAATATTTATTGGCTCATTAAAGTGAATGGCCTTTACCACTGCTAGATAAAGTTTTACAGAAAACCTGCAAACCCACTGTGAAAGTCCAACATATCTTTAGCTGACTACACCATAAACCTCACTATTACTCTGAGTTTTAAGGCAAGCAGTAAATAGAGTTCCAATTTTCCAAACAATTAAAGACTCCACATAGTCAAACTTTTAACTTTATTCTATAGAATATCCTTCAAATGAATAGAAACACAAGATGTGAGTAGTACATACAGCCACTCTACCTACCAGTCATTTGTGAGGAAGAATCTATTAGGTAAATTTCACCTCCTCTTCTGGTTGTGGAAAATCCATGAGCAGATTATGATTTTCTCTAATTTGTTAGTTATTTTAAATTATCTGATTACGTTTTCAATTAACTTCATTTACTGCTATTTAGTTGTGATTGGTCATATTGTCGCATGGTATTGTTGCTGTTCTCTGAGTGCAATTATAATAATCCTTGTGTCTGGTGTGAATGCTTTTGGAAAGTAAATTTAACATTAATCTTCTATGCACATTTGTGCTGGTAAAACAAACTGCATGAATGTTCATGGAAAACAAACACAGAAGAGACGCAAATATGGTGGAGACAAATTTTTATATAAATTCAAATTAATATCATGAAAGAAATCACTATTTGCCTCACTCTATTAGATAAGCACGTTAGCTGAAACAGCTATGGCTGTGAAGTGAAAAACCAGGTGGATTTAAGTCATCTTTATTTGATCTCAGAGTGAACACTTCATGAGAAGAATGAAAATTTTACATCTGCTTTATTGTTACATTAAAAAGACAACAGCAAACCAGTTATGTAGTGAAGATTCTCTTCTGCCTATCTAAATTCTTATATTAGTGCCCACTACCCTGGTATCCAAACACAACTTCACAACCAAAAGGGCAAGGAACTTAATTTTAACTTATATTTTACAGAACACAACCAACTCTGCAGGAAGTTATAGAAAGAACCCAGCGCCTGAGCAGTTGTGGATTCTCCATAGATATGATATCTCTTGTCCCTGCCTATAGCCAACATATCATATACTCAACATCACCTTCACAATGAAGTTAGTTTGTAGAAAGACATTGATGTAAAAATATGACACTTACAGCCAGGACAGTCCCAACTGAATAGCCAGTATTCTCATCAAGAATTAAGGTAGTTCCATACTAAAACCCAAGCCCGTAGCATCCATTAATAATTAGGTACAAAAAACCAAGATACAGCTTAGAAGCAATAGCCTTTTTTATACCAAGGTTTTTTGCTTCTCCTAGTTTACTTGTATATCTGTTAGAAAGACAAATATAGGTTAAAAGAAGAACAGGAGTACTTGTGGCACCTTAGAGACTAACAAATTTATTAGAGCATAAGCTTTCGTGGACTACAGCCCACTTCTTCGGATGCATCTCTTCGAATTTGTCTCTAAGGTGCCACAAGTACTCCTGTTCTTCTTTTTGCGGATACAGACTAACACGGCTGCTACTCTGAAATATAGGTTAGTCATTGTGGCTGCAGACAAAGTCATAAATTAAAAAAGACATTAACTATTGGGAGTCAGACCTATTGATTTCCTGAGCTTTTTTAGGGATCTATCCTGCCATAGGTTACACCCTTCAAAGAGGATATGGGTTCATATCCTAATGCAGGATCAGGCCTGAGTGATTGACTCAACAGTAAATCATGTGGTCTTAAGACCCATCTTTATTTATTTCTGTGCTACTGCTAACAATTCCATCATCTCAAGCCATTTTGTTATGTCTTTATGCATCTAGATTCCAGCACTGCCTTCAATAAGGACCCGATTGGATGGATTTGAGACTCTCTTTTTTTTTACTCTGAAATTTAACTGGGTTTAAGCACATTAAACCCGCTGTAGCATTATCAGAATGTGCGTTTCATACATGATGTGCTCTGTACATGTGATCAATAGCTATCCTGTGTTTGAATCTCTTGTCTAAACTTCTGTAGTCATGTTAATCATTGAAATCTGACATTGTTACCCATATTGTATGTGATTCAAAGCCATCCAAAGTATGACATGTATTTAGAGTAAACAAATGGCACTGAACATGTGTTAGCTGCTTATTGTATCAGAGTTTTCATTTACCACTCTAACATATGAATAAAACCTACTAGATTTGCTAGGAGAATAGTTCTCTTTCCTATCATCTTCTGATGAGCCTAGTGGCAGCTTTTTTGTTATTAATAAAGACAACACAATGTTTATCTGGATAATTTACTTGTTAAAATGAAGAGATTGTCTAATATTAATTAATATTAGAAAGTTTCTCCATTTTTAAAGATAAAACAATTTGAATTGGCCTAAATATATCTATGTACCTGTCTATCTGTGCAAAGAAACTATTTTTTTTAAATCAGGCATTTTTCTTTTAGTTTATTTTCTTTTCATGAACCATGCTCTTAGCAATTGTGAACAGCTCTTAAACTCCTACTAAAGGAAAGTTAATACTTAAAATGTAATTTGGTAATTTAGAGATCAAAATGTACATTTATTCACAAATAAGAATAAGATACAGGATTTCACTAGTGGAAATCTGAGCTTTTCGGTAACTGTAATTTTGGCAAGTATTTAGCATAAACATTTTCCATGAAATTGCCTTTTGTTACATATTAATCTTTAAAATCTTGCCTACCTTAGAACAAAATGCTGCTGATAGTACTAAGAGTGGGTTTGTGGATAGGATCACAAGTGTAAATATCCATCCCTTCACAAAGCCAATCACTGTGCCTACTGCGAACATTGACATGTTTTGAAATAGCTGAGTGAATTTGTCTCCAATGCCATCATTGATTAATTAATGTCTCGGGGGGGAGGGGAAGCAATTTTTTCAGCTGAAGATAGTTTAGAATAATATGTATATTATCTCTTTTTCTCTCTCATTTTTATTAGGGCTGTCAAGCAATTAAAAATTAATCATCATTAATCGTGCTGTTAAACAATAGAATACTATTTACTTAAATATTTTTGGATGTTTTCTACATTTTCAAATGTATTCATTTCAATTGCAACACAGAATACAAAGTGTACAGTGCTCACTTTATATTCTTGATGACAAATATTTGCATGGTTAAAAAAACAAAATAAATGGTATTTTTCATTTCACCTTATACAAGTACTGTAGTGCAATCTCTTTGTCATGAAAGTTGACCTTATAAAAATAGAATTATGTACAAAAAATAAATTCATTAAAAAACAAAACAATGTAAAACTTTAGAGCCTCCAAGTCCACTCAGTCCTACTTCTTGTTCAGCCAATCGCTCAGACAAACAAGTCTGTTTACATTTGCAGGAGATAATGCTGCCTACTTCTTGTTTACAATGTCACCTGAAAGTGAGAACAGGAATTTTCACAGCACTTTTGTAGCCACCATTGCAAGGTATTTACATACCAGATATTCTAAACATTCATATGTCCCTTCATGCTTCGGCCACCGATCCAGAGGACATGCTTCCATGCTGGCGACACGTTACAAAAACATGTTAATTAAATTTATGACTGAACTCCTTGGGGAGGAATTGTATGTCCCCTGCTCTGTTTTACCCATATTCTGCCTATATTTCATGTTATAGCAGTCTCAGATGATGACCCAACACATGTTGTTGATTTTAAGAACACTTTCACTGCAGATTTGACAAAACACAAAGAAGGTACCAATGTAAGATTTCTAAAAATAGCTCCAGCACTCGACCCAAATGTTTAAGAATCTGAAGTGCCTTCCAAAATCTGAGGGATGAGGTGTGGACCGTGCCTTCAGAAATCTTAAAAGAGCAACACTCTGATGTGGAAACTATAGAACCTGAACCATCAAAAAAGAAAATCAACTTTCTGCTGGTGGCATCTGACTCAGATGATGGAAATGAACATGTGTCGGTCCGCACTGCATTGGATCATTATTGAGCAGAACCCATCATCAGCATGGAGCAGAGCCTGAGTTTATCCCAAAATAAAACTTATTCCTGGAACTGCATCCCTTCACCAGTAGCTCCTGTTTCCTAAGTCCTTGCATCCATAAGACCTCCAAAAATCTTAGAACAGAGGTAGACTGACCCCACGTCCTATCAGTCTTACGAGGATGAGCTACCCTATCACATTAGCCTTCTCACTCTATATGGCCTTGGAATACCAGAGATTCCCAGAGAGATAGGAAAAAAAGGATGTAATGGTTTGTCCTTACTCCTCTTCTTGGATTAGCTGATTTCATTAAGTGTTTAAACCAACCAACAAAGATGGGGGGAGGAAAGGGGGAGATTCTAGCCAACTTTCTCCAAAACAGATGAATTGCAAGAATATAAACTGCTTGTGGTATATTAGTTTCACCTAAAAAGATAGATTCTAGCTCAACAGAAATAATTTTCGGGGGGTCTATAGACTGTTTTATACAGGATGTCACAATAAATGATCACAGTGGTTCCCTCTGACCTTGGAATCAGTGAATCTATAGTGAAAATAGAGCCTGCATCTTTAAGACCATAAGTTCAGCTCCTTCCTATAGAAGTTTTCAGACAGCTTGCACTTATGTCTGGATCTTGCTGGTCTGCAGGGATTATTTCCAGGGCTATATTCTACTTTAAGTTGTTAAATACTATTATTTGACAGACTGCTAGTTAAAGACAGACTGCTAAACACATTCATGTTATTGATAATACACCTATTACTCTAGACATTTTAAATAGAAAAAACAAGTGCAGGATACCTACTTGAACCATTAGAGTTCACTGTTGTGTATGTAATGCCAAGTTGCTTACACATTTCTTGCAAACACTACAGCAGGGTTGTGCTCAGAAAAGTGACTATATAAACGGCCCCATTTTTACTCTACAGATCTGGCCCCTATAGAAATAGCTACTCTTACTGTAACAGAGCTACCCAATACAACATTAGGAATGTGAGCTGGACTGTCTTCAGGGTTATTCACAACCTACAGAATTGTTAACTGAGTCCCATATTTCAGATGGTGCCAAAAATAAATTTGTGAAGCTGGTAGCTAGAAAAAACACCTTAATTGTAAACTTGTGATTTGATATTCCTGAAAAACAATAGTCCCCACATTGTCAATGTTAGAGTCACTTATCATAGTATGGGCACACTCCAATACCTCAATTATAAATGAGCCAAGGTAGCCTTCACTGGGGCATACTGGGCAGATTTCTACTTGCACCCACTGAGGCCAATAAGGTTACATGTATGTAACTGAGAGCCACATTTAGCACAGAGAATTTGGCAAGGCCACTGAACAAAGCTATTAGCAATACCCTCTGTCACAGCTGTGTCAGTAATCAGATGGGAAATTCATCTAATTGTGTGGAGAAACAGCATATCCTTCAATAGAGGGAGCTGATATTTCTAACAAAAGATTGATAGCTACTTTAATTTCTGGCTGAATTGCTCTGACCAGCTCATTTCAAAACGCACACTTTCCTCTGTCCTGGGGTACAGGGCAGGGGGCTTGCAGAAATAGAAAATGCTACTACCATTAACTTCTTGCTACTAGTCCTGTCCTCCTTGTTCTCTCATTATTTTCTAATGAGTCATCCACTTTTTATTACTGGAATGAAAATGCTTTAATGCTTTTGTTCAAACGTTTTTCTTTTTATTTATGCCAAACATGCTCCCAGGAAGGCAGATAGGTATAACACAAGGCAGATTTTGATCCCACCAGTGCACCCAATATTTGCATCACAGGATGTAAGATCCCAGAGATTTTTGGGGTGTCCCTGAATTCCCTGCATCTCATTAGATTATTGTCCATTCCACAGCTGTAACAATCTGGAGCCAAGACTGTCAGAAGCAAACTTATGGCACACCATTAGGGTACCCCCTTGTGTCAGGGTGGGATGTTTCAGGAATATTAGCCTCTAGAGCCTCCTGCAGGTCTTCTGTCTGTACACAATTCAGCCTCCCACTGAGAAGCGTCTAAGTCCAATTCCTTTCAGGGCAACACAAACTCAGACCAGCATCCAAAGTTTCTCAACAAATCTACCCTTTTCTGGACTCTGTCTTCAGTCGCCTTCCTCCAATACCAGAGGAGACTTTCTGAGATTTGTGGCTTTCCTACACACCCAATTCCTTTACAGGAGTCCCTCTTTTCTCTGTGGTTCTTCCCTTCACAGTGAACTTTCTCCCTCTTTTATGAGGGCCAGGTGTCCATTAAGCATCACTTACTGCCTCTTAGGGCAGGTCTTCACTACAGGGCGGGGTGTGTGTGTGTCGATTTAAGATAAACAAATTCAGCTACATGAATAGCGTAGCTGAATTCGACGTATCGCAGCCGACTTACCATGCTGTGGGACGGCGGCAAAATCGACCTCTGCGGCTTCCCGTCGATGGCGCTTACTCCCACCTCCGCTGGTGGAGTAAGAGCGTCGATTCGGGGATCGATTGGACGCGATAAATCGATCTCCGAGAGGTCGATTTCTACCCGCCTATTCAGGCGGCTAGTGTAGACCTACCCTTAGTTCTTTTCTTCTGCCTGAGAAGCAATTAGCTAACTATTGTTTGCAGTATTGAAGAATAACCCTGTGTATCTCATAAGTTTGTCTCTTTCACCAACAGAAGTTGGTCCAATAAAAGATATTACCTCACCCACCTTGTCTATTAATTAATTATGGCACAGGTGTAATAGATATGACTAATAACTCCTTCCCATCACATTGACTCATTAAAAAACTCCTCATCATGCCTGCCAAATCATTTCATCTTAAAACCTCCCATTCTCTACACAACCCAAATACTGGTTTGCATGCTGGGTATTTCCATGGGGGTTCGAGGGAGGTGGACTCTTTCTCACCAGATGATGAAGTTTCTCTGGAGATGCTAAGCCTGGAGGGTGCATTAGCCTCTGTGTCCCTAAAGAGTCTTTCTTTTCTCTGAAGACTGGAGAAGAAAATCTGTATAGAGAGGTCACTGACATGAGGAAATCACAATTTAATTTAGCCATAAAAGAACAACCGGTGATTAATTCTGTCTTGTAACTCCCCCTGCAATTTTATTATTGAGTAAAAATAATGTCAAAATATTTGTGATGTTGTTTTGTTTTTTGGGTTTTTTTTTGGTAACAAAGTTAATGATCTGATTCAGGGTTAAGATGTTTTTTAATCCATTTGCCAGTTACTAATTAGAACAATAAACAAGTGAATAGTTAAATATATTTCAAAAGTCAGAATGTCTCAGGCTGGAGGAGCCAGCATTAAAGTGTCCTAAATGAATTAATACTTTTAGATTGAACTCTGAGTTGATAATTGGTTTCCTCACAATAACAAAATGTGGAGTTACAAAACTGCAGAATATCATCCACTGTAGTTCTTCTCTTTCCTCAGGAATCTCGGACATTTCCTGGATTGTGGATGCCTGGGGAGTTCTCAGGAAAGCACCACTCTCATTTATTTAGACTAAAAACGTCTCCTTGATTTATGGCAACTTTAAAATATTTTCACTGTCTGCTGAAGAATTAAAAGGCAGTGAGAAGTTTGTGGGTTTTCTTTAGGAGGTGGGTCAGAGTGGAGTTTTATTTAATACTAGCTGCTAATCTCTTGCTGCTTTTTATTAAATGATGAAAATGGGATTTAGGGTATGTCTACACTACGGGATTAATCCGAATTTAGATAATTCGGATTTGAGAAACAGGTTGTATAAAGTCGAAATGAATGCGGCCACACTAGCACATTAATTCGGTGGTGTGCGTCCAAGTACTGGGGCTAGCGTCGATTTCTGCACCGTTGCACTGTGGGTAGCAATTCCATAGCTATCCCATAGTTCCCGCAGTCTCCCGCGCCCATTGGGATTGTGGGTTAAGATCCCAGTGCCTGATGGGACAAAAAACATCGTCGCAGGTGGTTCTGGGTACAGCCTCACTTCCTCCCTCCCTCCCTCCCTCCCTGCATGAAAGCAACGGACGGCAGACAACCATTTTCGCGCCTTTTTTCCTGGGTGGGTGAACACTGCAGACTCCATACCACGGCAAGCATGGAGCCCGCTGAGGTCAAGACAGCACTCATGAATATTGTAAACACCTCGCGCGTTCTCGTGGAGTTTATGCTGAGCCAGGACCAGAAAAACGAGGAGAGGAGGCAGCGGCAGCGGCAGCGCAGCGACAAGCATGATGAGGACATGGACACGGACACGGATACAGAATTCAGTGAAACCACAGGCCCCGGTGCTTTGGAGATCATGTTGTTAATGGGGCAGATTCTAAACATGGAACGCCGATTCTGGGCAAGGGAAACAAGCACAGACTGGTGGGACCGCATAGTGTTGCAGGTCTGGGACGATTCCCAGTGGCTGCGGAACTTTCGCATGCGTAAGGGCACTTTCATGGAACTTTGTGACTTGCTGTCCCCTGCCTTGAAACGCCAGAATACCAAGATGAGAGCAGCCCTCACAGTTGAGAAGCGCGTGGCGATAGCCCTGTGGAAGCTTGCAACGCCAGACAGCTACCGGTCAGTCGGGAATCAATTTGGAGTGGGAAAATCTACTGTGGGGGCTGCTGTGATGCAAGTAGCCAAAGCAATCACTCAGGTGCTGCTACGAAAGTTTGTGACTCTGGGAAATGTGCAGGCCATAGTGGATGGCTTTGCTGCAATGGGATTCCCTAACTGTGGTGGGGCGATAGACGGAACCCATATCCCTATCTTGGCACCGGAGCACCAAGCCACCGAGTACATAAACCGCAAGGGGTACTTTTCAATGGTGCTGCAAGCACTTGTGGATCACAAGGGACGTTTCACCAACATCAATGCGGGCTGGGCGGGAAGGGTTCATGACGCTCGCGTCTTCAGGAACACAACTCTGTTTAAAGGGCTGCAGCAAGGGACTTACTTTCCGGACCAGAAAATAACCGTTGGGGATGTTGAAATGCCCATAGTTATTCTTGGGGACCCAGCCTACCCCTTAATGCCATGGCTCATGAAGCCATACACAGGCAGCCTGGACAGGAGTCAGGAGCTGTTTAACTACAGGCTAAGCAAGTGCAGAATGGTGGTAGAATGTGCATTTGGCCGTTTAAAAGGCCGCTGGAGATCATTATTGACTCGCTCTGACCTCAGCCAAAGAAATCTCCCCATTGTTATTTCTGCTTGCTGTGTGCTCCACAATCTCTGTGAAAGTAAGGGGGAGACCTTTATGGCAGGGTGGGAGGCTGAGGCAAATCGCCTGGCTGCTGATTACGCGCAGCCAGACACCAGGGCGATTAGAAGAGCACACCATGAAGCGGTGTGCATCAGAGAAGCTTTAAAAACCAGTTTCATGGCTGGCCAGGCTACAGTGTGAAATATCTGTTTGTTTCTCCTTCATGAAAACCCGCCCCCTTTATTGACTGATTTTCTGTAAGGAACCCACCCTCCCCCTTCCCCCAGCTTTCTTTCAAACCAAATAAAGTCACTATCATTTAAAAATCATTTATTCTTTATTAATAGATTAGAAAAAGAGGGAGGGAACCCGGGTGGTATTTGGGAGGAGGATTACTGGGAAGGAAAAAGCCACAAAGAAAAGGTTAAAAAAATGACAGCCTTTTGCTTGGGCTGTCTACTGGGGTGGAATGGGAAGGTGTACGGAGCCTCCCCCCCCGCGTTCTTACACGTCTGGGTGAGGAGGATACGGAACATGGGGAGGGGGGAGGGTGGAACAGGGGCTGAAGCGGCAGTCTGTTTTCCAGCAGCCGTTCCTGAACCTCCACCAGACGCTGGAGCAGCCCCAGCGTTGCTTCCTTCATCCTCTGGTCTTCCTGACGCCACCTCTCATCTCGAGCGTCTCTCCTCTCCTCACGTTGGTCTCTCCTCTCCTCACGTTGGTCCCTCATGTCCTCACGTTGGTCCCTCCTCTCCTCACGTTCACTGACTTCTTTCCTATACTTTGAAACTGTTTCCTTCCACTCATTCAGATGAGCTCTGTCACTCCTGCTGGATTGCATAATTTCAGAAAACATCTCTTCTCGCGTCTTTTTTTTACGACGCCTTATCTGTGATAACCTTCGGGATGGAGGAGGGAGGCTTGAGGAATTTGCAGCTGCTGTAGGGAGGGGAAAAAAGAGAGAATTGTTTTAAAAGCTACATTTTGCAGAACAATGCTTATACTCTTTCACGGTGACCAACACTGTTCACATTACATAGCACATGTGATTTCTGTGCAAGGTCGCATTTTGCCTCTTAATGCTGAGTGCCTGTGGCTTTGCTGCTAGAGATCACAGGTCTGGGCAACAGAATTCTGCTTGCATGCGGCCATGGTAAGCCATTCTCTTACAGCTTCTGCGCCCTACTTTCCCACATACCAAGCATAGCTTGTAGAGTGCTGCAGAAGCCTGGCCAATCTCAGCCAGTTGGGGGGGGGGGGGGAGTGTGGTGGGGCTTGTCTGGGCAAGTAGAGTGCTGCGGTTTTTCTGTTAACATTCAGCAGCACCAGAAAACAAACTAACCACGGTACCCCTCCCCCCCACCGCGTGGCTGGTATCAGGGAAGATCCCTACAGGCACCAAACTAATCCCCCCCCCACCGCCGCCCCCCCCCCTCGCCATGAATTCTCTGGGATGATCACAGTACCCCTCCCCCCACCGCGTGGCTGGTAACAGGGAAGATCCCTGCTAGCCAAACGCGAAAAACTCAGGGCCAATTTCCCATCTGCGCTTGGCTAACTGCAGGGAAGGATTTATTTTCCGCCACAGGCAAACAGCCCAGTAGGAACGGCCACCTCTGTCCCCTTAATTAAGTTCCCGTATTTCAACCAGGTTACCAGGAGTGATATCACTCTCCTGAGGATTACACAAGAAGATAAAGAACGGATGTTGCTTGAATGCCAGCAAACACCGGGACCATACGCTGCCAGGCTTTGTCAGGCAATGATACCAGATTACTTGCTGCAAGCATGGCGTGGTCAAGTGTCCTACCATGGAGGAGGGAATAAAGATGCACTGCCCAGAAACCTTCTGGCAAGGCTTTCGGAGTACCTCCAGGAGAGCTTCATTGAGATGTCCCTGGAGGATTTCCGCTCCATCCCCAGACACGTTAACAGACTTTTCCAATAGCTACAGACTTTTCCAGTAGCTGAACTGACCGCGAATGCAAAGTCAGGCAAAGTAATCATTAAAAACCGTTTGCTTTTAAAACAAGTTTTATATTTTAAAAGGTAAACTCACCTGAGGTGCCTTCCATGGGGTCAGAGTCTTGGGTACTGGCTTGGGAGGCTTGGGAGGCTTGGGAGGGTACTTCAGTCAGGGTGATAAAAAGATCCTGGCTGTTGGGGAGAATGGAGTGCTGTGTGCTCTCTGCAAGCTCATCCTCCTCCTCCTCCTCCTCCTCTACCCCATCGGCAGAATCCTCAGGCGTCGAGACTATCCCCGACCCAGAATCCACGAACACAGGTGGGTTAGTGGTGGCAGCCCCCCCTAGAATTGCATGCAGCTCGGCGTAGTAGCGGCATGTCCGCGGCTCTGACCCGGAGCGACCGTTTGCCTCCTTTGTTTTCTGATAGGCTTGTCTGAGTTCCTTGACTTTCACGCGGCACTGATCTGAGTCCCTATTGTGGCCTCTCTCCATCATGCCCTTGGAGATTTTTTCAAAAATTTTTGCATTTCGTCTTTTAGAACGAAGTTCTGCAAGCACTGAATCCTCTCCCCATACAGCGATCAGATCCAGTACCTCCCTCACGGTCCATGCTGGTGCTCTTTTTCGATTATCAGCCTGCATGGTTACCTGTGCTGATGAGGTATCTGTGGTCACCTGTGCTCTCCACGCTGTGCAAACAGGAAATGGAATTCAAATGTTCGCGGGGCTTTTCCTGTCTACCTGGCCAGTGCATCCGAGTTTAGATTGCTGTCCAGAGCGGTCACAATGATGCACTGTGGGATAGCTCCCGGAGGCCAATACCATCGAATTGCGGCCACACTAACCCTAATTCGAATTGTTAAAATCGATTTTGGCACTACTCCGCTCGTTGGGGTGGAGTACAGAAATCGATTTAAAGGGCCCTTTACATCGAATTAACTAGCGTCGTTGTGTGGACGGTTACAGGGTTAATTCGAATTAAAGCTGATAAATCCGAATTAAAGTCGTAGTGTAGACCAGGCCTTAGACAACCTCTGGGAGGGGATGCAATCCAGCATCACTAACTCTGGTTCTTGCTAGAACACCAGCTTTGCTTCCTGATTTATATACGTTAGTGCAAGGCTGATTCAAGCACATCCATGGCCCCCTGAGAATCACCTCAGGTTTATCCCCTCCTTCTGATGTAATAAATTTTTCCTCCTGCCTCTGGGATTATAATAAAAACTGTATGTTGGCTGAAATAAAAAGCTACTATTTTGGGTGTGGAAATGGGCTGGCGGGGAGGCTGAGAGAAGGACAGTCGAGGGAAACGTACAAAAGCGCAGCATTGAGCAAGCTGTGGGTTTGAAGGTGCAGAGAAACGTTGTTGAGAGAAGGGAGGAAGCAGCAGGAGCACAAAGCAGCAGGCAGCTCTAAGTGGCAGGGCAGTGCCAGAATTGAGGGAGGGGACCTGCCACAATAAAGCAACAGTTGCCATCAGGTGGAGAGGGCAAAAGTGACAGGGGACCCAGATGGAATCTTCTCACCTGAGCAGCAGGAGCCACATGGACAGAGGTTGGCTCAAATCACGAAGTTCTTGAGGTCAGCAGGTGACAGGAAGGTTGAGGAGGAGGAGATGTGGGTCACAGAAAACCCCAGTGGAGGCAGAAGATGGGCAGCAGGTGGGGGGAAGTGCAAAGGAAGCTCTGGTCAGCGGTAGTGGATCAGCCTTGCAAAGGGGCCAGAGGAAGCCCCATTTGGGGACAGGAAAGCAGCTCCATGAAAAAGATGAGACCAGCTCAGGGGAATAACCTGCTGTGAAGGAGCAGAGCAGTATCCTCAAGGGAGGAGGAGCCCTACATCGAGCCCAGCCAGAGGCTGCAGACCCCTGTCAGAAAGGGTCTGGTAAAAGGCTCTGATTAGGCAGGAACAGCCAGCAGGAGGGGGTGGAAAAACTCCTCAGCCACGGGCTACAATAGGAGCATCAGGCAAGGCACCTGGGAGGCAGGAGCCACAGCCTCTTCCTTTCTCCTTGACCCCCTTTTTTCCCTCTTAAATCTTCCTTTTCATTTATATCCCACCAGTTGTGTGCGTGTGGCTGGGCTGAAGCCCCAGTGCTGGGGAGTGGCAATATCTAGCCAGAAGGGTTTTGAGTCTTCGAGATACAGGGAGAGGTTCAGCTCAGCTTGCTCACACTGTCCCTTTGCATGCAGTACAGGGGGGGGAAATGAGGAGCAGGAGCAGAACACTCTTTCTCACTGCCTCCCAGTGAGGGGTCCTTCCCACCCCAGGTGCAGCCTGTCACCAGTGGATCTGCAGCTTCTGACACACAGTCTAGTACTGATCCTGCAGGATCTAACAAAATAACCAGTTCTTCAACCTATGTCAATCTCCCTGTTGTTCCCCTAGACTCACTTGTTAATGGCATTTTTACAATTTCCTGTAGAGACCACATGAAGGTCAAGGGGAGCTTTATGAAAAAGGCTGACGCACTCTCATGCTTCTAAAAGCTGGAACCGAACTAACCCATTGCTCACCTCAGCTGTCACTGAATGGAGAAACTCCCAGCCGCGCGATCCAAAGAGAACAAGGCTTCTTACTAATATGCAGCCTCTGACATCTCTCTTCCTAGTCATTGGGTGACCAACAATTCCCATCAGAGATTTTCTCTCTTTTTTTCAATCTTTCCCCATAAAACTTTTCCCAAAGGTCATTATTCACTGCATGTGGAAATGCCGGGTAGAACTTTGTCAATCGATTTTAGCTGCAGGACTTGGTTAACCTAGATACTTTATCATTACTAATAATAATAATTAATAATAGTTTGTGTTGTGCAAGTGTCTAACGGCTCCAGTCAGGATTGAAACTGCACTCCCGTCTGCTCCAACACGGACCCAGGGTCTGAATCACGTGTCCCAAAGCTGCAAGTCTACTTGAAAACAGCTCCCAGAGGTGTGCTTGTCTTTAGCACTCAGATGCCCAACTCCCAATGGGGTCTAAACCCAAATAAATCCATTTTACCCTGCATAAAGCTTATGCAGAGCAAACTCATAAATTGTTCGCCCTCTATAACACTGATAGAGAGATATGCACAGCTGTTTGCTCCCCCAGGTATTAATACATATTCTGAGTAAATTACTAAATAAAAAGTATCAGAGGGGTAGCCGTGTTAGTCTGAATCTGTAAAAAGCAACAGAGGGTCCTGTGGCACCTTTGAGACTAACAGAAGTATTGGGAGCATAAGCTTTCGTGGGTAAGAACCTCACTTCTACCTCGGCGGCCAAAAAATCTTACCGCATTATAGGTGAAACCGTGTTATATCGAACTTGCTTTGATTTGCTGGAGTGTGCAGCCCCGCCTTCCCAGAGCACTGCTTTACCGCGTTATATTCGAATGCGTGTTATATCTGGTCGCATTATATCGGGGTAGAGGTGTATATATTTCCATGAAAGGCTTGTAATCATTAATATAAAAGCAGATTAAAATTAACCAACACGCCCCAAAGGATTTTACCAATAGGATTAAGTAACACTAGAGCTGTGACACAAGGAAAAAATAAATGTCTCCTCTCTATTTTTTACTACATGCCTGTGTATTGAACCTGCAGACATCTCAGTAATGAGGTGCATCCTTAATATTACTTAGCTGTGGGTTGCGTGTGTATTTATACAAATAGATTAGTTTGTAACATTAATGTTAATGAGAAATTTGTGCATTTACAAGTGCATAGTAATGTCCTTCCTTTGCCAGCAGCTGGCTGTGAGTCCCTTGTTCCACTACTTTTCCATTATGAATCACTGCTATGACATCAGCGTTCTGGACAGTCATCAAGCGGTGAGCAATAATAATGCAGGTTCGACCCTTCCTGGCATCGTCCAAGGCTTTCTGGACAATCTGTAGACAGATGCAGTGAAAAACTTATTAGTTGGAGAATCTTCCCTTTCATAGGTAACATCTTTGCCTTTATAGTTCACATTATCACTTGGGTGTTCCTCACTGGGGTTTAGGAGTCAATACTTCCCATGCATGAAGGAGGCCTCAAACACACGGGCCTGATATTACAACCTTTATTTGTGTGAGTAATTCCACTGAAGTCATTGACACTACTCTCATGAACACAGGCTAGCAGAACGAGCTCCATAAGGATCTAGTTTGGACCAACATAAAACTTAGATTTACCATGAAACACAACTAATCTGCAGAGGTGTAATGAATTAAAAAAAAAAATTGTCTGTTATATTGGCTGTTACCAAATGTGTGTGTTAGGATGCAATGTCAAATATGTCTGTTTCCAACTACATGCCAAATTTAGAGAAACTAAAACTTGCACATTCATTGATAGTACCAGCAATGCCAGACACTTCTTGTTGTCCATAAAAATCCAAAATTCAGGATCCTGACATCCGGCTCACAACTGGATGGTGGTTTGCACGGTGGCATTTTTCACTTCTACTGCGTCCCCACCCAAATGAACAGTTTATTGGTCCCTATGGAGTCTCCCCCTCTCCTAGAGATGGGGGATGCGGTGAGGAAGCTCAGCCAGCTGAGCAGCAGGGGACAGCTTAATTACTCTCTCTTCACTGCACAACATCTCCCGAGAGGTGGCAGGTGTTGCTGAAGCCTTTTTTCCAAGCCAGCTGCTCCTGCCTGTCCCCTCTAACCCTCTGAACGCAGGTGGACCAAAGGACTGGGAAGCGGACAGAGGCAGGACAACATTAAACTTCTTCATTGCTCCATTCTGTCCTGACAGCCAGCAGTTCTACTGGCAGAGTGGATCCCTCTGGGTCTCTGTAGCAACACCTGCTCACCCAGACAGAGCAGGAAATAGTGCAGAAAGAGACCCACTTTGCTGCTAGTGCTGCTGGCTGAAGGGAAGAGAAAGGAGCTGCTGACTTGCCTTACAAGGCCTCCTCTAGTAGATCACAGTCTCCTGTTTGAGGACACCTGTCTCAAACTCAAAGCTGCTAATTATGAATGGGATTTTCCAAAGTGCTCAGCATTGGCCTAACTGTGAACCCATTAAAAGTCCCATTGACTTCATAACTGACTTTGAAGGAACTGAGGCAGGCCAAAACTGAGGAGTTCTGAAAATCCCACTTTGTCTCCAGCCCCAAGTGTTGCTGACTACCATCAGCTCCCAATTTAGACACCAGGAGTTGAAGGCGCTCTACACCTTGCAAAGCAGGCCGTAGACAGAGTGAGCTAAGGATTGTTCTGTGGAACTTTCAAAATTGTATTGTAGATGGAGCGCCTGTGTGCTTGAAGTGAAGCGTTCGAACCCCGTAATTTTGTGTATATTACAAATGGTAGAATGCATATTACTAACCTTTTCACTTTCCGTGTCAAGAGCAGATGTGGCTTCATCCAGAAGCAGAACTGCTGGCTTACGAACTAGAGCACGAGCAATTGCTATTCTTTGTTTCTGACCTCCAGAAAGTTGTGCTCCTTTGTCACCCACTCGGGTGTTATACTTCTGTATAAGTAAATATTCATTGTAAAGGAAAGTTAGAAACAGAAAGTTATATTTTTAATAGCAGATAATGTACTGTCTTAAGCATTTCCACAGTGAAAGAAAAAAGAATAATGTAATGGTTTTTAATAAAAAATAAAATTTTATAAGATTTTATTAACTGTTTGAATCAAAATGCATATCTACAGCTACACGTATTGATAACTGCTCTGTAATGAAAATTTATTTCAGCATTAGAAAAAGACTAACTCCCAAGTGGTGCAAACACTGATGTGTCTAGTCAAAGACACCTGTATTTAAACATATAGATCTCAAGAGACTTTTATAATTTCAAGGCCCTAGAGACCCACGCTCAGGAGGTGATCCTTTATTTCTTACACATCCAAAACTTTCTTCTCAGTACATTTTCACAAACTAGGTGGTAATGAAAAAGAAATATTGTTTTTTTTTCAATTTTCAATTGTCATTTCCAATTCCATGCAACTCTACAGGAAGCCCGATTTCTCTGGGCTTTTCCAAGGTCTTTCTCCACTTTGAGAACTAAGTCCATGGCAAACATGAAGGTTAAGATGTACTTGAAACATTTTACCTTTCAGATAAGACTAAAATTAGAGAAAGGTTCAGCCAAAAAAGGAAAAGGAATTGGCAAAGTTTATGAGGAAATGAAAATAAAGGTCTAGAATCAAATGTCTCTTTTATAGTTGTTATAGAACATCTCTGTGCTGGAGGAAAACAAGAAAACTGGAGCGCAGATTTTGCATTTGAATTAGCTAATTATAACTGCGTATGTGTTAATACATATTGCAAGTTACATTTTTAAATATCAGCTTTCTATTTTCCTCTTTGAGAATTGTATCCACAAGAAAATAACCTTTTTTAAAAAGCATATTGTTTTGCATTAATGGGAGTTGCTTAGATAAGTCACAGTGAGTATTTACCCCACACTGAGACTGGAAAGACATTTTCATTTACCTCTGGGAGATTTTCTATGAAGGTGTGAATATTTGCTGCTTTAGCTGCCTCTTCAACTTCCTCCTGACTGACAACCCTACTGTTGTCTCCGTACTGGATATTTTCAGCAATGCTGCAGTCAAACAAAATAGGCTCCTGTGACACAATACCCAATTTGGACCTTAACCATTGCAAATGCAAAGACTTGGTATCGAACCCGTCTGCAAACTAGAAACAGAAAAAGGGAAAAATCAATCCCTGCAGAATGCAATACTCCTCCTCAGGCGTACAATGTAAATGTGAAACACCAATCTGTACAAATCCTCTGAGCTGTGTTAGAGTTACAGTAAAAGTAAAGTGGTCAGTGAACCACTTCTGGTCAAAGAATAGATGACCAAATCTTTCATTCAAAATTAAACTGAACCAAAACTCTTTGAAAATTCAAAAGAAGCTCAGATAATCTTTTCCTCTCAGAAGTACTTTTTTGTGCATGTCTGCTCTGCTAGCTTCTGTAATAGATGTGGAATTGCCAATCTATAACGAGATGTACTCACAGAATTTCAATCTTTACTGATGATGGCAGGGACCAGAGATCTCATGAGAAAGTCTGTTCATCAGCTTCTTAGTCCTGGACGGTTGAAGAGCTCCAATAAGAATCCACATCTTTGGGCATTTATTCAAACATCCTTTGACTCACCATCTCTAGGCTATTCTTCTTGGAGCTCTCATCATCATTAATAGGACTTGCATCAAAAGTCTCATCAAGTGATGAATTAGACCTCAAATTGTGTCATGTTATCATGACTACAGGACTAGTGGCAAGGGTTACATTATGGGAAGTATTCTAATGCCCCCTCCAATATATTAAATAAATTCAACAAAGAGATGCAATCCAGTGATCTAAAGCCAGGACGGGGAGTCAGAAGATCCAAAGTTCTACTCCTGGCTCTACCTTAAGGAAGTCCCAAGTCTTCTCTGCAGTACCCAGACCTGTAACAACACTTATCCACCTCAAAGGGGTGTTGGGTGGATGATTTAATGTTTGTAAAATACTTTGAAGAACAGTTCTATAAGCTCTAAGCATTAACAGCTTCACAAATCTTTTCTTACCACTTGTCCTGCCATAGGGTCATAAAATCTCTCCAGCAGCTGAATGGATGTGCTTTTGCCACAACCACTGCTCCCCACCAAGGCTAGTGTCTGTCCTTTATTAACCTTCACGCTGAGTCCTTGCAAAACTTGAACTTCTGGTCTTGTAGGATATACAAAATGGATGTCCCTGAATTCAATGTTACCATCAAACTGACTCTGAAAATGGTAGAAAATATTAATGTATGAAAGAAGACCTGTCTATCTTGTACAGAAGCATCAAACACAACTCAGTATGGTCATTTAAATGAAGGCGTTGACAAGTCAGTTGGAAATGGTATGGCATTGTCAAACCCAGAGCATTTTTGTCAGTTTATTGTTGCTTAAATATGCAGTGACATTGGATTGTTATCTTCTGGGTACAGGACCTCCTTCTTGAGTGGTACTTTTCTGCATCTCTCTCTCATTTATATCATTCCTTTTCAGCCTGGCTCGCAAGGACTATCATTACTTTAGGTAAGTAAACAACCCTAATACCTCTCTTTTATGTCATCAATACATATAATCCAGACACTATCATTGTGTGTGGAAAACATAGCTCCTGCTCCTGGGAATTCACTCTCTAAATAGTGTAATTTCAATGCACAGGATGAACATGGTATAAGGTGAACATCAGATCTCAGATTGGGTTAAACATTTTTACTTTGGTGGATTATTCATAGTTTTCAAGGACAACTATGTTTTAAGTGTAGGTTTGAATAAGGAAAGGGTAGCTTATTGGCTCTTTTATGTAGGAAGGGAGCTCTGAGTATAAGAGGTAGCAAGGAAGAAGACTTGAAGACAAGGGTGAGTGAAGGAGATGTTAGGAGAGACTGTGGAAGCCTCCTCTGATGCCTGGGGGATGGGACAGCTCCAGGACCACAATACCAGCACTGCGAGTACAATGGGCTCTTACAGCACCTAGAGAACTGGACTTTCAAGGTTTAAACTCTTTGGGCCAAATCTTAACTTCACTGAAGTCAAAGGCAGCTGCTTCACTGGCATCAGGATTTGGCCCAGAGTGGTTTCACTTTCAATTAACGTCTTTATCCACAAGAAGATATTTGCCCTGGAGCATCAGTAGTCTGGGCATGTGGAGCTGATTCAGGAAAGTGGTGAAGCACATGTGTGACTTAAAATTATGCACATGAATTACTGACATGCTTACAGTATGTGCCTGAGTCCTTTTCTGAATCGAGGCCACTATCCAAAAGCTAGAATTCTAAAGCAATTTCAAGTTTCTGAAAGGCTGGTTCTGCTTGTAAAAGCATTTATGGAAAACACTGAGAGACAATATGAAATGTGTTCAGTTTACAAATACAAAGATGAGTTTCTAACAGTCAACACTGGACTATGAGAGACAATCTGGGTTCTTTCCATCTCACGTATAATCACCAGGAAGAAAAGGTTCTGCAGGCCAAGTTACATCCTCATTAATACCTGTGCAACCCCTCTGACTTGAATGAGGTTACTCAAATGTTGTATGCAGTGTTGTTATAGCCGTGCTGGTCCCAGAATATTAGAGAGTCAAGGTGGGTGAAGTAATATCTTTTATTGGACCAACTTCTGTTGGTGAGAAAGACAAGCTTTCGAGCTTATACAGAGCTGAAGAAGAGCTCTGTGTAAGCTCGACAGCTTGTCTCTCGCACCTACAGAATTTGGTCCAATGAAAGATATTAACTCACCCACCTTGACTCTCTGTTACACAGATGTAACTGACTGGAACTTAGCAAATAAGTCTGCTGATGATGCACAAGAAGGAATAGAATCTAACTCGCTCTCCCCCACAGCTGCATAGTTTACAGGAGTAAAAAGCAGCGAAAACATACTTGTATTGCTAAAGAAAGCAGTTATAACTCTGGGCTTATCTTCACTACCAGGGAGATTGACACAACTGCAATTAATTCAGCAGGTGTCGATAGCAGAGTGCTCTCTGATCGACTCTGGTACCCCACCGGAACGGGAAGAGCAAGGTAAGTCGATGGGAGAGCATCTCCCGTCAACGCAGCACAGTGAAGAAACCGCGGTAAGTCGACCAAAGCTACATCGAACCCAGTTACATTATTCACGTAGCTGGAGTAGCGTAACTTAAGTTGACTTACCCCGCTAGCGTAGACCAGGCCTCAGAATACACCCAACGGACAGAACAGGTGAATGAAATGTCATTCTTCCAGTCATTTTTCAGAACAGAACCGCACTTAAAAGTATTTTATTAATTTCTCAAGCGAAAAGGTATTAAATGGCACTGGGCAAATATAAAATTATTAAGTTATTGCTGTTAAATTTTACCCTACTTCTGTGGTCCTGTCTTCTGTGACATTGAAAAAGGCAATTTAACAAGATTAATACAATTAAGGACAATACAATACCACCAGGTTTGTTAGTTTCAAGAACTTTCTGAATGGCCTTACCAGTTTTGTACCCTCTTCACTATAGCTGTCAATTAAGGGTTTCCGATCCAAAAGCTGAAAGATTCGTTGGGCGGAAACTTTAGCTTTGCCAAAATCTGGTGCCAAAGAAGAGGACAGACCAACATTTATAAGACCATATAGAACTGAAAAAAAGGCTCTGAAAACCAAACACAAAAAAATCTTTCAGTTCATCTAAAGAGAGACTTTTTTATTATTGTTCATAAATTACAAACATTGTTTTCCTTATTTAAAACAAACAGACTTAACTCTATCTATAAATCTGAGAATTGTGACATTTTTAGAACTTTATGGTATAGAAAAATTACACACAAAAGATTAGAAACAGAGGTTTACAGCTACAAATATTTTTATGGGTGACTAATGGTACATAATTTCTCCATGCAGAAGCATTTCACAAAGCCTGTTGTCTGCAATGAAGTGTCAACAATAAAAGTTTCTCCATAGTAAATAAACTGAGCCAGGCTCTATACATGCCAATACAACTGTTTCAAACTTCCTCTCCCAGAAATAACCCTTCTGCCTGAATTGAACTCCTGACCAGATTCTAAACTGTTGGACCTCTTGCACTATTGCCCCAGTAACTAGACTGATACACAATTATCATGTGTTGAAATCACTGCCTTTGGACTGATGTGTACTCACATAAATACGTTTTCAAAGTTTGTATAACAATTAGCAATGAGCCATGCCCCGAGTCTGAAGATTGCTGCCTCAAGAAAGTAGATTGCACATTGGACTGTTCCATAGTTAAGTCCATATAGGGGGGCTTTTGTTAGAGAGTCCCTGATAAAAGAAAAGATTTATGTTAAAGGAAAAAATTGTCATGAAATGCCAAGAGCAGAGACTCGCCGGGAGAAGGTCAGACCTTTGGATTAGGGGTGGCAAACCCTATACCTCACTCACTCAAATAATAAATAATAATAATTAATAAAGCTGCACGCTAGGGGCTCCATGAAGGTGCCTCTGGAGAGAACTTATGGCAAATGAGATCTCTTCATCCCAACTAGCTGTTTATTGGATAGGACCTTATGATAAAATTACCTTTAGTAGTCAAAACATTTTAACACTTGAATGCTGGTTTCCAGAATAAATGTTTATGGATGGCCAAAGCAATCTGACACAAAGCAAATTAATAATTTCGATAAGTCTCTTATGATCTTTGAATGCTTGAATTTTTGGACAATTTGGATAAATGTAGTGGTCACCATAGAAAAGTCAATGTCTACAACACAGCAAAACTGAAGCACTACGGATATTGCCTGTTCTGTGTACAGGAGGGGGAAAAGTAGCAACTCAGACCGCACTGTAGAGTGGTGACTTTTAAATGGTGACCAATGTTGTTGTGTGGGATGGTAAACTGGATCACCTCAATTATGTGCAGACATTGCTGTGACAAAGAAACTGGTTCTAGTTCTGACAAAATGATTTTTCAACAGAAAATGAAATGTCTGCCTATTTGAAATTTTCCATTGGGAAAAAAGTAAAAAAATATTTTATTCGGGGTTGGTTTGACCTGAATTGAAATATTTCTGCTTTGCACCCATAGCCATGTGACTCCGATAATGCATTATGCCACTCAGGCAGAGGGGAGACCACACTGCATCATGGGAGATGTAGTCCAACCAGGGAGCCTGGCCCATAAGATAGGCAATGTTCCAAAACAGGGAAATGCAGTTTGATGTTGAACTAGATAGAAACAAAAACTGTCAGATCAGTTAAACAGAAGAAAAAATAAATATTTCAGTTATTTGGGAATATAAAAATATTTTGTTTGGAGAAAAAATGCAAAAATGGAATGATTTGCCATTTCTAAATTGAATTTTTTGTAAAAAAAAACTTTTTTCCACGAAAAAATGTGATATATTTTCACATTTTGTCCCACTACAGAGCAAAACAGAGGTTGAAATATTAGAATTTCCCACAGGACAGAAATTCAGATTTTCACTCATCTCTAGTGCTCATATATTTTTTAAATGTTTTCCAAAATAGTTTCTCTATAAATCATAATATTGTGATACAATGACCTGCCAGGACTAGAGACAAGTGCTAAGGCTGAGAATCCCATTTCTCCAACTAAATATAGATTTTTTTTCTCATAATGATGGTTTATAGAATACTGAGTCATAAAACTGTCATTGACAGAGGACTATCATTTTCAATCCCTGCTTTTACTTAAAGCATATTTAAGGGGAAAGAAACAAAATGGATGGTAGATCATTTCATTTAAATCAAATGGAGACTAGGAAAATGCCTGACATATTTGGATATTAGAAATTAGCCCCTGCAGTGGTTAGCCTGTCAAGTGTGACTGAAAAGGCCAAAGGGGAAAAAGAAATGCACCTTATTTCAAGACCGGAAAGTCCTTACTTGTAGTAGAAGTCATAATACATGGTAATGCTATGTAGTATAAAGCCTTTGCCACTTGACCTATGAAACTCATTCTGCTCCAGTACTTGTGAAGCAAATAAACATCCCATATTCATGTTAATAAAAACTTTATACCAGGTCATTACATTCTCTCTCACACACAAATATTACATCACATACAATAGCATCTAAGAACATATTTTAAAGAAACTGAGTAAATACATTTTACTCTGCCAAAATCTTTTCAAATCATTTATGTGTTTAATATTTTCAGTCTGCAAATGAATGTAATATGAATAAATCTTGAGTAGTTTTAAATTAAGAAAATATGTATTCATTGTTTTAAAAAACAGAATTATTTGAGAGCAAATCCTACCTGTATGGACCATTCAAACTTGCATTATATCTCTCATAGAATGCATCTTCACTAGTTAATGAAGCCACAGTTCTTATATTTTCAACAGCTTCCATTGAAATCTAAATCGGGAGACAAGACGGATATAAAGTATTCTCTTATGCTTGAGTCTGCTCCTACCACTACGTAGTTAGCACATCTATAGCACTTTTCATCTTTAGCTCTCCAAGTGTTTTTCTTTTTAAAAAAATGAGATTAAGTATCATTATCAGGGAAACTGAGGCACAACAATTCAATTATTTACCTAAGGTCACACAGTGGTCTTTCTACTAAGCCAACGTGGCTGCTATGTGATTCCTAAGTACTCCTCCCCCCACCTGTCCATTTTGTTGCACAGCAGCATTAGCTGGCACTATAGAAGCCATTAAAAGGTAAGAAGTTGCTCCTTACTCTGAGTACACACATCCCAGGCAGCAGCTCACTGGAGGGCTGCATGCTACCTTGGTTATGCAACCTGAGCGGCACATTGAGCTGGGTGAGCCCCACACTCCTACTACCCACCCCCAGTGGGGACTCCTGCTCCTGCTCCTGCCAGGCTTCCCCAGCCATGTGCCAGGCCCACCCAGTCCACCCCTCCTCCAAACCAGGCCCTTCCCCCACACCCTTTGGCCAACATTCCCACAGGGGTGACGTGTATCGTAACTTTTCATTTTCTGGATTTCTGATATTTAAATTTGCATGATCTTTAGCCCCCCAATCCTGGGTTCATTGGAGAGCAAGGTGAGAGGCTCAGACACTCCAAGAAGAGCAGGGTCCCTAGATCCCAGCCCACATGGAGGAGCAGGGCTCTTCCCAGATCCAAGCACCCACACAGAAGGGGAGAATTCAGGGCTGACAGCCCACCCCCAAATCCTCAACTTCCTTTGCTACCCCTCACATTCCCCATCCTCTCCTCTCACGCTCCCCCAATCCCTCCCCTCCCCATTATTTGAGCCCCTAACCCTTCTTCCTACCCATCCTCATTTATCCCCCTCCTCATGTGCCGGCTTCCTCCTTTCCCCAGGGGTGCTCAAACCCCCGCTCAGCTCCAGGCCCCGCCCCCAGTTCACCCCTCCCCCCAAAGCCCCACCCCTGTCCTGCCTCTTCCCACCCCACTTCTTCCTGCCCAGTTCCTCCCCCTCCCCCGAGCACACCTCATCCCCATTGCTTCCCCTTTCCCCCCAGCACCTCCTGCACACCGAGGAACAGCAGATTGTGGTGGGCAGGAAGCGCTGGGAGGGAGAGGGAAGGAGTTGATCAGCAGGGCCACTGGTGGGTGAGAGGCGCTGGGGGGGGGAGGGAGGGAGCTGGCTGCCAGTGGGTGCTAAGCATCCATCAATTTTTTTCCACCCACAGAGTTAGCACCTGTGCCCCCATCCCTTGCTCTAGACCCAAAACAGCCCCTTCTTCCCACTTACTCTTACATGGTAATCACCCCTTGTAATTAATTTTTTTTTCAAACACAGTTTGAGAGCCTTCTTAATTATCGGCTGTGCTCAGATTCCATTTCTCCAAATTAAAACAAAAGTTGACATTTCATTTTCAGATTTCTGCTCAGAGTGGGCTTAGAACTTCAAAGCTGCTAGAATCTGTGAACTTAATTTTTTCCCCCTGGAGGCTGTGGGGAACCCCATACTCAAATGACCCCATCTTTGGATCACTCACCCTACCCTACGCTTTCATGACACATAGCAAATTTCAAGACAATCTGTGTAAACACACAGATTTTAGCATACTGAGGCCTTGGCTACACGCGGCAGCGCTGTGAAGCACAAGTGTAGTCGCGCCACCAGCGCTGCGAGAGAGCTCTCGCAGCGCTGTATGTACTCCACCTCTCCGAGGGGAATAGCTTGCAGCGCTGCAAGCGAGTGTGGCGCTTTACAGCGCTGTGCTCGGGGGGGGCGTTTTCACACCCCTGAGCGCAGCAAGTTGCAGCGCTGTACAGCGCCAGTGTAGCCCAGGCCTTAGTAGTCATCCTTTAAACAGGAAGGGCTTCCCCACCTTAGCTAGAGCAGAGCTGGTGCTCAGTTGTAATGCTGTATAAAATTAGAAGGCCAGTGGAGCAGAGGTGCTCCACACATCCATCAGCATCATAATAGTCTCAGAGAGCTGTGGAGTGGCCCATTCATCTCAATGAGATGTTTGCAGCTGAAAGTGAACACCCAGTCTGAATTCAGCCAGAATCTAGCTCTGAGTAGGGTGACCAGACAGCAAGTGTGAAAAATCGGGACGGGGATGGGGAGTAATAAGCACCTATATAAGACAAAGCCCTGAATAGCGGGACGATCCCTATAAAATTGAGACACCTGGTCACCTCGCTTTGAGACATATGAACTGTTCCATTCATGCCAGTGGATTTTCCCATTCCCCCTCCCCAGGACTGTAGAATTTCTGACATGCCCTTTCTCAGCTCCTCACCCCTCTCTTTCAGCAGTGTGTTCTCGGGGCATGCTCTGAGCATGCCTGTTCTAAGCTTCCCACTCAGAGCACCCGGACTTCCCTGAGCCAAGCTCACATGGGGAGAGGTAGAGAGAGGGGGCCAGACTCCCTAAGAGGGACAAAGCACCCCAGATTCCAATTCATGTGAGGAGGTAGAGAGAGGGGCTTACATATCCCCAGAAAGCAATGCCTACTGCAGACCCTGGCTCACATGAGAGGGGGCATGGAAGGCAGATAGATCTCCATGGCTGGACAAGGCAGCTTCAGAGCCTGGCAAAGGGCGGGGAGGGCGGGGTCAGGTGCAGAGCTCAGACACCCCCAGAGAGGCAATGCTCCCCCAAATTCCACCTCACATGCAGGGGGTGGGGAGAGGGGCTAAGACTCCCCTAGAGAGCTAGTGGGTCCCCCAGATTCAAGCACACAAACAAAAGGGACAGACGGGATAATGCGGAGCTGCCCCTATTCTCCCCCGACCTTCTGCAACAAACCCTCATGTCTGCTTCCCAGTATCCATTCCCCAAACCCAACCTCCTCCACCACCCGTTCCCATTTATCTCCCTCCCCATAATCCCCGCTCTTCTCCGTGCAGCCCCAAACCCCTCTCACCCTATTCCCCTAACTCCTCCATCCCTTAAAATGCTCCTCTCTTGCCAGCAAGCATTTGCATGCCTATTTTTTTAAAACAAAAATACTTTGATGACATTACACCCCGCTCCAAAAAAAAAGCCTGAGAGTACCAGATTTTAGCAACATGCCAGCCAAGCTTTCCCAGGTTTTCAGCAAAGGGGGGCCGTGAACTGTCACTAGCTGGGGGAGTTCAGGAACAAACACTTACTGTGCATCTCTTCAGTCTATCCAGCTGCTTTGACCATAGTCTACCTGCAAATCCTTTGGGGTTCGCTTTACATACGTGCTCAGTGTAACTTGTGGAGTGCTTGACCTTTACTCAAGAGCCTACATGGATGGCCGAACTCTTTTGCTGATAATGTTCCGAATCTTGTTTCCCCCAAAGGGCTAGTGGATGCCATGCATTCTCTGGGGTCACCCTCAAGTGAGTGAGACCCTTGTGCCGGGATCAGACCCGTGGTCTGATCTCTAGATGTGGGCAAAAAAACATTTCTAGAATAACCTTTAGAAAAACTGTTTATTGGATGGGAAACAACATCTCATGAACCCCAACATCAAATGACCCCAAGTTTGGATCACTACACGTATCTTGCACTCCGATAAGGTTCACCAATTTATAGTGGTGCACCTCAGGAGATGGCAGGGTAGGGTTAGTGACCCAAACTTGACATCTGTTGAGCCAGACGTTCTGGAGATAGAAGCCCTAAAAACAGCCATTTAAAAAAAAAATTCTAGGTGGTGGGTGTTTTAAAAAAAACAAAAACATAGAGCTAGAACTCTAGATCTAGAGTTCATAGGTAGATACTAAGAACTGGAAGATGAATCACAGACCACTGGATGGCCGTGACCACACCCTTCAATTAACACTACTAAAGATAAGTTGATTACAACACCCACCTAAGACAAAAGGAATTTTGAACTGAGTGGCTGGAGTTTGCTACAATGTGAGAGTCATAGGTGGTAATTTCATTTTGGGAGAAATGCAATCAAACCGTTTGGGTGGAAAATTGGATGTGTAAACTTTCTTGGAATGAGGGTTGACAAACCTCCAGGATTGTCCTGGAGTTTCCAGGAATTAAATATCAGAGGAGTAGCCGTGTTAGTCTGTATCCACAGAGCCACCAGGCTCCACGTTGTTTTTCAGGAATTAAAGATTAATATTTAAAGATTGTGTCATTCGAGGAAACCTCCAGGAATAGGTTCAACCAAAATTGGCAACCCGGCTGGGAGGGGGCATTGGGGTAAATAGGAATAGGTGGTAGGGGAGGTAAGAGGTTGGAGGTTCAGGTGATGGAGGCATGTGACCCCCCACCTCTGCCAGTGCACCCCAGCCCTGCACTGCAACCCCCTGTGCCCCCTCTGTCAATAAACTCAAGCCATCCTGCACCTCAACCTTCCTGCACCCCAAACCCGAGCTTGGTCTTGACATCCTAATCCCCTGCATCCCACAGCTGTCTTTGCACCCCAATCCCCCATGCACCCCAACTTTCCTGCAGCCTGAGCCCTTCCAGTGTACCCCAACCTTCCTATACCCCAGCTCTACCAGTGCACCTGACACGTTGCACCTCCCAGCTCTGTCAGTGCACCCCAACACTACAGGAAAGCTACTGGACACACATTGATGGGGAAATTGGAGGGTTCATGGCTGACCAGAAACCATTACAAGCTCTGACACTACACTGTTCTTGGAGATGGGGCACATCTCTGAGAAAAGGGTCAGAGGATTTTTCTCTCAAACATAAAATTGTCAGTGTTTTGGAACACAAACCCTATCTGTGATTTCTCCCACCAGCCTGCTACAAACCTCACCCTCTAGCCGTTCTGAAACATGACCAGGAACGCTATGCCACTGGAACACAGCTGTCCTTCACCCCAGGCACTGCATGTGAGTCAGATTAGAGGAGGTAGGGAGTGACAGCAATAGAAAAGTTAGTACTCAGGGAGTGAAAACTTCAGGGAGAGGTGTTCCCTGCTTGCAATAGGGAGCCTCTGTATGGTAGTGGTGACAGGGAATGCAGTGACTGGGTCAGAGGTATGGCGGGGGAGGTGTGCTGAAGCAGGGCTGGTGAGGCACAGCTAATGAATGTGTGTGTCAGGTGGTGCAGCTGGCTCAGAATGCTAATTGTGGAACACTAGATGTACAACTGCCTCTATGGCCACTACCTCCTAACGCCACCAGAGCTTTTCCTGTTTAAAAAAAAAAACTTGGAAATTCCATGGCAAAGAACAACGTTAAATGCAGAGTTAAGGTTGCTTGTGGGTATGTCGTACCCCTGCAGAATGCTGTGTGGAACAAAACTCAAACTACTGAAAACGAGGAGATGCACAAGTAAGCGTGTGCATGTAAGATTATTTCTGCCATCTTTCCACAGTGCCAAGTTAACACACACCTTTGCTCTGCCAACCCTGCAGCTGCTGACATGTACAAGCTCTTCACCTCCTTTTACAGCCCATTCACTGTCACCCACAGGATTCCATCTAACAATATTACAGGACAAGAAAAAAATAAAAAAAGGCTGCCCACCCCATGTTCCATCTGTTCCATAGAGCTGGCAGTAGCCAATGAGAATTGTTTGCATATACTCCAGATGCAATCAGGATGCTACATGTACCTACACTAAAGGGTGGAGACAGTAGTTGGGCCTGCTTCTTAAGTGTGTTGGTGATGTGAGGACGTGGGGATCATTCTGAGGTATGTGAGAGAGCAGAGCAGAGCTTAGGACAGGAGGAACTCTGTGTTTGCCACCCTCCAATGTCTGAACAAAGGGAGGAGCTAGGTATGTACCTTCAGGATCCTGTGTGCATCAGTACAGTGCAGAATTGTGTATATCATTGCAGGGCACAGGGGCTGTATTAGAAAGGGTATTTTCAGTAGCGAGCTGGCATATGAGCAATCTAAGCATTTATTATCTATGCACACTCCAGGCAAAGTGAGTGTGCTCAGTGGCAGATGGAGCTGTACTGAAGAGCGGAGGAAGTAGTTAGCTCTGCTTGATAGGTGTGTTAGCGAGATCTGTGGATGACTTGGAGATGTGTGACAGAGCAGTGACTGAGATATGAGGAGATCTATGTGTGTGTGTGGAAAGGCAGGAAGTGCATGTGTACCTTCAGGATGAAGTATGTCTCAGTTCTATGTGGAATTGTGTAGGTTATGTCAGTAACAGGGCACGGGGCTTTAATTATAAAGGATATAGTCAGCTGTGAGGTGGAATTTGAAAGGATTCTAATGCTTTCAGGATGGCTAAGTGATAGTGTAGGTTGAGATGGTATCCTGTATGTAACAGTAGCCCTACACTTAAGGTGGGAGGTGCGAGTCCCAGCTCACATAGATGTACCCACTGTGCATAGCTAGGGTGGCATGAGCAGTGGCTTGAGCTACCCGCATGAGTACAAACCCACCCAGACCCCCTGGGCACATACTACTTGTGAGGCTCGCCCAAGCCACCGTCCTGGCTACACTGTTCTCCTTTAGTGCACTAGCTCAAGCAGAGCTAGCATGGGTATGTCTATGAGACCTGGGAATCACACCTCCCAGCTGAGATGTACCATCAGGGCCCGGGAGCTGTAAAAGGCTGTAAAGTGGTTCTCACATTGTACATGTATGATATTCTTTCTGGGGAGTTGGCTCAGTGTAACAGTGTACGCCACAATCTGGAACTTTCTGAATCTTTATAGTGCCCAGGGCCAGTGAGAGTACGTGCACAGTGAGGCATAGCTGAAAGAGGCTAGAGGGAAGCTAGCATGGTCAACCTTCCCCTACCCGTTTTTGTCCTTTCATAGTGTTAGATGGAATCCTGTGGGTGACATTGAATGGACTGGAGAAGAAAGTGAACACCTTGAACGTTTCAGCAACTGTGGGGTCGGTAGAGTAAAGGTATGTGTGTTAACAGGGAGCACTGGGGAATTACTGAAAGAGGGCAGAGTTAAGGCATCATCGGCAAATTTAACTCTGCAATTCCTGATGTTCAGAAGTTTGAGTTTTGCTCAACTCAAGGTTCTCCAAGGGGACGACATGTCATCAAGCAACCTTAACTTTGTGTTAACATAATTGTTTTACCATTGAATTTCAAGGAAATATGAGTAACTGCATGGATTTTAAAGCAATAAGAAATGTCCTCAATCTTAACTAGAGTGGAGCTAGTATCCCACTATAATAGAATCTCTCTCTTTAGCACTGTTTTATTTAATATATTTCAGAGTAATTTCTGTAGACAATCATCACTGACAATGTTGTCCTTAGAACGATATAACATTATACCCATTTAGTTTATACTGGAGATCTTACTCTTCCGGCCTCTTCCAAAGTTTTTGGATCTTTTGATGCCTGACCAGCCACAGAGCTCAGTCGAATAGCACTTGCAGCAATAACGAAAGGAATGCAGGCCAGGATAAGCAAAGTTAATCGCCAGTCATATACAAAAGCAATAATGACGGCGGTCAGAAGGGTAGAGGCAGTTTTAGCGAACAAGCCAAGTCGGCTTCCAGTAGCCTATGAAAAGCAAAAGAGTCCAAAGTTAGAGTTAATTCCTGACACACAAAACAGAGATCAAATGTATGAAATCATTGTTCACTCAGGATCAAATATTCAGAGGGAGAAAAATCATAAATGTTGTGCATTTAAAATCGACAATAATATATACAAAAACCCATATGGACAATTACATATGCAAATACCCCTAGCTGTGGGTGAGGTTCAGGAAGCCTGATGAAGATGTGGCCACATGGGCTCAATTCAACAAAAAATATCAGGGTCCTCCTGTGCCACAACAAGGCACAGAAATCAAGAAGAGCCAACAGCCTCTAATGTGGGGCATGTCAGCTATTGGATGCCCAGTTTAAGGCACCTAGGGCCTGATTTTCATAGGTGCTGTACATCAGCTGGAGATAATGGAAGCTGCAGGTTCCTTTAATTAGGCACTTTGTTTCCAGCTGTGTTAGCAGCAGGAAATGAGCGTTCACACCAAAGAGCTCTTCTCTTCCTGAGGATCTGCACATCCATGTCATCAAGAAATGCAGAAGTGATAATTGGCACATCGGATCTGTGTAAACTGTGACAATACTCATGGCTCAGCTGAGCAAATAGTGGATTTTACAGCTGGGGGCCAAACTGGAAAAATCGGGGAAAAAATTGATTCGATTAGATTTGAAACAATTTAAAAAAAAAATTTTTGTCGAATAAAAAATAATTTCAAATTGACCAAAACATTTTGGTTGACTAAAAACTCCCCTTACTCCCACACACACAAATTTTTTTTGGTATTGATTTGGCCATTTTGCAGTCTCTCTCCTCTTTTTTATTTGGACAAATTTGAAAATGAAATGCCATTTCAAAACAAAAGTAGAAATGGCATATGTTTAAATGGTCAAAATGAAACATTTAGACTTAAAACAAATCTCCCTTCCTATCTCTTTTGACTATTTGTCAAATTTTGCCTTAATTCATGAAGAGATTTGGGGTCCCTAAAAATACATATTTAAGCAAAAATACCATTCACTGAAAACACGTTGGCCAGCTCTACTCATGCCTGCAGATGAAATGGAAAGTTTTGTGGAAACAATCCATCTTTCAAATATCGTACTGTGGACAAACCAAGAAAACCTTGGGTGGGAAGTATGAGTCTTTCTTTGCTAGCCAGAGGCTTTCCTGCCCTCAAGAGACTTGTGTTCAATAAAATTATAAAACCAAACCAATGGCAAGATGAATTATTGCCATGTACTCTAGGGGCTTATACATAAAGATCACTTTGAGACTTCAGCTAGCACAACATATGGCTGCCCATTTACTTAGCAGTAGCTGTGTTGGTTCCAGGTGATTAGAGAGACAAGGTAGGTGAGGTAATATCTTTTATTGGACCAACTTCTGTTGGTTAAGAAAACCTAATGAAGAGTTCTGTGTAAGCTCGAACGCTTGCCTCTCACCAACAGAAGTTGGTCCAATACATGATATTACCTCACCCACCTTGTCTCTCACTCACTGATATTTCTTTGTTCTCCAGAGCACAGGTTCTCACCCTCTTTCTTTCTGACTGAGTTCCCCCGTCCCCCCAACATGCTATAAAAACTTAATGGCCCATCTGTGCCACAATAACTGGTTTTCTGCATATAAAAGCCAGGGCCAGCATTATGGGGTAGCAAGCAGGGCAATTACCTGGGGCCCCATGTCACAGGGCCCCCCGTGAAGCTACATTGTTCAGGCTTTGGCTTCATCCCCATGTGGTGGGGCTCAGGGCCTTGGGCTTCTGCCTCATGAGGTGGAGGCTTTGGCTTTCTGCCCTTGGTCCCAGTTTAATCCTGGCCCTGTTTGGCAGACTCCCCGAAAACCTGCTCGCAGCCAGTTGAGAACCACTGCTCCGGAGAATGCAATGTTCTGATGTTCATTTTGATCTATTAAGCTTTTTTATAGTTTGGATCCCATACATCACCTTCTTCTTGTTTACCTTGACAGCTGGGATGATGGACCTTATCCTCAAGAATTAAGTTGCAGTTTTTAAAGATTCAAGTAATTGTACGTTCCATCAAATATTTGATTGATTCCCCCTCTGTGCTGGCCAGTAAAGAGGAGATGGGAAGGAGTATGAAATCTAGTGAGTCTGAGGATCTAGTGAGTCTAGTGAATCTGGGAGTTAAGGAAGGATTTTTTTTTTTTTTAAACAAGTGAAGTAGAAATGTAATGTTATTTTAAACTATTGAATAAATCAGTACATTTATTACTCTTTGCTCATGAGTGAATTTATTTTAAAAAGTATGGCTGATGCGTCAGAATTTTTTGGATGGGGTCGTGTGGTGGGAAGGAAAGGGGAGATTGGCAAATTCTGCAGAATTTGCCACTTACCTGCAGGATTGTCAGTGGCTCCTATTCTACACCACTCCCTGAAGTCACACAGTCCCTCGTGCTCCTGCCATCACTGATACTCTGTATTAATGACAACTCACTTCACCCCATAAAGCCCCATACACACTCTTGTGTATGAAATGCAGTGGACAGAGCTGGGAAGAAGAAATGTACCCATGTCAACATGAGGCCAGGGCATTGTCTGCAATGCAATTCTCCCACAACTACAGCTCCTCCAAGCAACCGAAGTTTTTTTACTTAGACGCTTACAGCAAGGAAATGGAAGGTGTGTGAACATCGGTCGAAGCTTCAATAAATGTCATGATTTGGGAACAGTGAAACTGTTTCCAAGACTATTTAAATGTGTCAGACAGCCTCTAGAGTAGATTTACCAATTCGTTTTCCAAAATAACTTAATTGTCCCTTGCCAACACTGTAATTCATATTTGTAAGCAAAATGTAAAACAAAAACAAACATACCCCTTTTATTTGTGAAGCATCTGTAGCTAGTCTGGTTAACAAAACCCCTACGGCATTTTTATGATCGTCATACCACCCAATCTCCTGCAAGGGAATAGATGGTTCAGTTATTTTTGCTTTTGCAAATGAAATGTTCTTATCGTAACTCAGACTTGTCAGGGTCATTAGTACAATGTATGGACATTTAAAGCTCGACTAGCATGTGTGTGTGGGGAAGAGAGCGAGCCAACATAAGCACTAAGATACTCACTCTTCTTTTGTGATGAATAACATTTGTCAGATAAACTGAAAACTATCTTAAAATAAACTATTCTTACCCTCAGAACATTAAACTCTTAACAATCCAGGTGCTAACAACTGCAAAGATTTTAGAATTTAGAGTCAAGTACGTGTCATGCACCATAATGACAGGTTTCAAAGGGCTAGCTGTGTGTCTGTTTCATTGCACCATAATGAGAGTGCCTTCCACACCCATACCAACATCTGATAGGCACAGTGCTCCTCTCCTACACCTTTTATATTACACTGACTTCTGTAGAGCTATTCCTGATCAATATGGGTGCATGTGGGAGGAGAATCAACTTTATTATCTTTAAAAGGTAGTGGAAAAGAAGGAGAGCTTTTTTTTTTTTTTTTGTAATTTTCCCTCTCCTCCCCTATCCCCTTAGAATGCTCCTTTACATATGCACAACCCTGTGATACCAAGCACTACCAATGGGTGTGCAGGGTGCCTAATCATTCACACACAGAGAATCCTCTGCAAGGAACAAATAGAGGTGTGTCCTTTCCCAGGGATCCATCAGCAGGGAGTATCCAAGGACAGTCATGTTCCAATAGTATTATTGTAAATCAGTCCTGTTCCAGCTGGTCATCTTGACTAGAGAAACCACTCTAGTGAGCAAAGATAATGCTTTGAGACCCTATACCTGTTATGATATGGTCCGTTTGCTATGGAGTTTGATGCAAACAGACCTAAACCTATTTATCTAAACATTTATATCATGACCATCAGGGTGAGATAGAGATTTAACTTCTGTTTTGTTAATCTTTGCAAATATACCAATGCACTCAGATACATGCATGTTTTATACACTCTTCAGTATGGTCGATATTGAAAGAGATGGCATCAAAATTAGACAGGTCTCCTAGCAGCACTGAGTTAATCTGTACATGCTTTTGCTTTATTTTGTTTCGCACATGTGCTCAGAGACTTGCCGCTTGTGCATTGCTAAAGTTTCACTAAAAGGATGGGTTGTCTCGAAGCTGTATTGGAGGGAGGCTCTACACAGGCTGCAGGGAACCAGGAATTTTCATGGTGTTATACAAACATCAGCCCACAAAAGCCATCTGGCTCATATGGCAGGAGTGCTGCATATTTGCTGTCTATCGCTCTGACCCAGAAACGTGACCCATACCTGCTGAAGCAATGCTTTGAATGACAAAGATCGCAATCTCTTGGTCAGAACTTCCCCAGACTTTCCAAACATGAATCCCTGAAAAGGGAGAATGGGAAATAAAACAGTTGAATTGTATGTGCTGGGCTGTACAGTCATATTTAGAACAACCTGCTGTAAATGTGATGATATTTCAACCGTTCAGCCACACAGTTTACAGAACCAACACAGTGTTTTAGTACATGGTTTCAGATGTTAGTTTAAAGCAGGTGAAAGGTACCACACAAATTCCTGGAAACTGAAGTTTCCTCGTACTGCCCCCCGACACGCTTCTGCAGCCAGCTGCAGAGGTCAGCAGTGGAGTCACCTTCCCTGCTTACTCATTCCTCAGCCTCACTACTCACTCTGCTATCTAACAGTGCCGACTGGGCCGGTGGTTTTTGTAACGTACACACCAATGTAGTGGAACTGGGCTGTGCCCAAACGCATTCCCCCTAGGACACAGAACAGTCGGCAGCACCTTTCAGGCATTGCTGCCCTTGGCTGCTTTGTAACTGGCAATCGGGAAGGGTAAGGCTCTGTATTCCATACCAGCCACTTGAGTCACTCAGTGGCTTGGCTCTGGAACAGTTTTTAAGAAACACAGTGAATACAAAGTTGCATTATGTCCCCAACATACCTCTCAAGGAGATCTGAAAATCTTGACCATAATGTATGTGACCAGATACTCAGCTTTGACTTTTCAATGTAGTGAAGTTTACCTGGATTATGTGTGTTACTAAGCTGATCACTGCTAGTGCAAGAAACATTAGAAAAAGCAATGTAGTGTTTGTGCTCCTTTTTTCAGGATCTGTTTCTTGAAAAGCCTATGTAAGAAAAGCACAAAGTGATCACCAGTTACAATAGCTCAGGAAACACTGTAGAAACTATTGAACTTCACCTCCTCTCAGCTCTTCCCCGGCACCTAAACTCTGCCACCTCTCAGCTTTCTGCTGCTGGCCAGGAGGTCACTCCACCTCTCCCAGCTGACCTGCCACTCATCAGCTGCTCCTTCTCCAATCCTCCACCAGACCCTCTCCTCATTTGCCTGGGAGCTGCAGTGCCACTAAATCCTGCCTCCAGGCTGCCACTTCACCAGCTTTTATCTGCCTTCCACTGAATGCTGTCACTCCCTCAGACCATCCACCTCCCCTCCAGCTGACTACAACACCCCTCTTCTCTTGCCTGAAGATAAAAGATTCCCTAAACAATAACATCTTGTTTGAACCATTCTCCCTGCCTGCTGCTCCAACTCCTAGTAACTTAGAATCATAGAATACCAGGGTTGGAAGGGACCTCAGGAGATGATTTAGTCCAACCCCCTGCTCAAAGCAGGACCAATCCCCAGGCAGATCTTTACTCCAGTTCCCTAAATGGCCCCCTGAAGGATTGAACTCACAACCCTGGTTTTAGCAGGCCAACGCTCAAACCACTGAGCTATCACTCCCCCCCGCCCCAACAATCATATGCTAGAATCCAAAGGAAGTCTCCATTTCTTTCGTGCAATGATTCAGGAATCAAGGGATTAATTATTCAGACAGTCCCATAGATGTCCCTGGTACTTAGAAACATGTTGGAATTCAAGGTACCTTGAAGGAGCTTACTGTCCGAAGAGAATGGGTACAATGCAATGAGTAGGGTCAGGTACAAGGCAGGGAGTCTGCACAACAGTGGAGAGTGGTAAAGGAATACTGAGTTTGATAAGGGAAGGTGATTTGCTTCACTGGAAAGGTGAAGTCATTCCAAATACGGGGCTAGAAAATAGGCAACAAGTGGGGAGAGGAGATCAAGGGCTTTTTCAAGTTCCTACTGAAGTCAATGGAAAGACTTGTAGAGTCCAGTGACAGCGGGAGTAGAAGGAGGCTCTAAGGCATCACTAGAGACAACTAGCTGGAGGGTCAGGCAGGATTTAAAGTTCTGCATTTGTGCCTGGTTCATTAGTTTACCATACAGTTCTGAACTTACCCCAATGATTTTTCCATATATAACAGAAAATGCAGGGTGGATACCACCAGAGAAGGCAGCAGCAATCACGCCAAAGAATATATGCAGCCACTCAGGTTTGTTCAGAGCCAGAATTCTGGAATAAGGCACAGCCGGGAGATTTTCCTCCTATATAAGAGAGAAAATTCAACTATTCACTGAAAGTTGTGGAACATGACAATTTCCTCAGCTGGGGGTAAATCAGTAAACTATCCTAGCAACTGTTCACAGATAATTTGCCCCAGCCTCCAATGTGCACACTGAATGAGCAAACGTATTGAAGATTTGCCACTCTGTAATTTAAGGTTTTAAAACTGCAATTGCAAGTCAAAAAAATCTGCAGGCATAAATTTAACAAAAGGCTAACTGGGGGGTGGGTGGGATGGGGTCTATATAGTTGAGTGAAATGTCAAATAGGGTCAGTGACCATGGATTGCAACACATAAATCATTATAACAACCTAAAAGTCTCACTGTTCTTTTTGTGCTCAGATTAGTCTAGTTCAGCCTCTGCTAAATGCTAGTGGGTTGGCAGTAATAAAATTGGGTCTACTTATGTCAGTTAGTCTGTTTTGGCTTTTACAAAATACAGACCTTGAACCATTACCAGATGGATGGAAAAGGCATATGAAACAGTGATTTAGGCTTCATCTCGCTTGAAAAAATACATGGCAGCTCAGTTCAGCTTCACTGAACTATTCAAAAATGTCCATACATTTATTGAGGAAGTTGTAGAAAATGAAATGAAAAGATAGAAACTGGTACAAATTATTAGATGAGGTTCTGAGCCAGTTGCGATGACCTTGCCTGGTTATCTTTGCCTGTGTTTCAGAGAATGGAAAAGCCTGCCCACACTGCAACCATACAAGCATGCTGAACTTCGTGACATAAATAATTTCATGTCTTCCCATCAGATTTCTTCACTTTACTGCAAACAGTTTGAATTCTGAAGCCATGTATCTTGCCATCTATTTCCTCTGACAAGGCACAAATGCAACGGTTATGAATAGATAAAAAGTGTGTTCTGGACTTCTGGGCGATACATTGTAAAAATACATTCAGTTGCTGCTTATTGTTTGCATCGTGTTCTACCAGTAGACTGTACTACAATAAAAAAGAGCTCCTAGAGCAGGGTTTCTTCTCTGGTGGGTGAAGAAAATTAGGTCATCTAAATGTGTTTAAGGATCACAGGGCTGGCTGGGCTCAGCTCCCCACTCTGGGCCAAACCTGAGCAGTGCTGCAACCTCTGAGGTTGCAACACCCGGAGTAGGGAGCCAAGCCCAGCTAGCCTGCGGAACAGGAGCTAGGGTCTGTCTCAAGAGGCGAGACTGATTTGTTTACACCTGTGTGTTCCCTGAAGATTCCCAATTCAAGTATTCAGATCAATGCTGCATATGACAGAATCATAGCAAAGGTGACATGGCTTAAGACCTTTTTAAAAAAGAAAATAGAATGACCTTTGTTACTATTCTCACAAGCTATCATTAAACTTTAGGATTAAACTGAATTTTAACACTAACCTCTTTCTCCTTTGTTTTCTTCTTTTCAGATGACCTTTTCTTAGAAGAGGTCTTTCTGCTTTTATGCCTTCTGAATCTCTTAGGAATGCTTCCCATCTCAATGATTCCTGATTCTTCAAAACCACCAAGATCAGTCAGGTCCTCCATCTTGAGATCATCTAGATCCTCTTCTTCATAGTCTTTATCTTCTGTCTCTTCATCACTTTCTGATGTCTCACTTTGAGTATTTCCACCATGACCCTAGTGACAAGCAAAGAACAGTGATACACAGTCACAGGACAGTTTGCAGCGAGGGGAAGGAACAGTATACTTGGCATGGAAACAAACAAAAACAACACCACTTCGGTTACATGGTCACTTTCACACAGTAATTTATATGTCCCCCCCACCCCCCCACTATCTATATTGTTCTGTGATGATGTCATCCACCTCTTTTGCTCAGTTATGTTTTTGACTCATTACATTGGGTAAATGTGAAGCACTGCTACCGGTGAAAAACAACCACTTCCAAGTCATAAACAAGATTGACTGATCAACTTTCACTCAACTAGAAAACATGCAGAAACCGCAAAGCGAAAATGGCCCAGCCGTTTGAGTGCAGAACCTGCATGTGTCAGCAACAGTATCAGTGAGATCATGGGCGCCGACACTGTGGGTGCTCTGTGGCTCAAGCAGACACCAAAAAAAATAAGGGGTGTTCAGCACTCACAGGGCTGGATAATCTTTTGTGGGCCCCAGCACCTGGACTGTGGCCCCACCCCAATGTCCCTCCCGCAATTGGCCTCTTCCTCCCCAAGGCCCCACCCGCATTCGACCCAGAGGCCCCGCTCTTGCTCACCCTCCTCCCCCTGAGGCCCGCCTGTGCTCTACCCAGAGGTGACACCCCTGCTCAGCCTCCCTCCCGCCCCCGAGGCACTGCCCACAGGTCACTTGGGAGGGGAAGGGGACGGAGAGGAGCACCCACCAGCAAATACATAAATCAGCACCTGTTGAGTGAGATATACAGATAATTTTCTGGAGTAGAGAGACGGCCAGTAAATCTGAAGCATTTAGTCAGGAGTGCTCTATCACATCTCATTACCTGTTGCATCACAAGAGAATAGTAGACACCCTTCTGTGTCATGAGTTCATTGTGTGTTCCCTGTTCAACAACAACACCGTTGTGTAATCCAGCAATAATGTCAGCTGTCCGGATTGTGGAGAGACGGTGAGCTATCACAATGGTGGTACGTCCAGCCCTAGCCTTACCAAGGGGGGAAAAACGAGAGATTTTCTTTAAAATGTGTTGGAAAAAAAAAAAAAAAGAAAATTCCTACCTAAGAGCACAGCAATAGTGTGGAAAATACAAGTGTAAAAGCCCTGCTGACCCTTTATAGATGATCATTATTTCCATGCATGCTGTTTGATTTAACAGCCAAAGGACACTTCTGATTACAAAATCCACATTTATAATAATGACAGGGAAACATGGATTAATTGTATAGACTGTGCAGGTACCAATGCCTATAGCTAAGATTGCCCGATTGTTCCAATTGTAAGACCTGTTGTCAGATGCTTATAACTTTGCCAAGATTTAATTATTTGGGCCGAAACTTTCCATGCTGGTATCTGCCTCAGACGGTTTTTAATTTCAGCAAAAATGGTTCAATGATTTCTCAGAATGAGGTTAGAGAAAAATAATGTTGTTTTGCCCAGATTAAAAAATTCTTATAACTGTTTAATTGAGAAGCGTTATCACCTAAATGCTTGAGAGCAGGGACTTGAAATTTGGAGGAGATGGGCATGTCTCACTGGTATCAGGGACGTGCCTTTTACCATTCCCAGGAAAATCTGCCCAAATTTGGCCGAGTTATGAGGCTCTGAAAATCTCAATTTGCATGTGCTCAGTAGAGACTTATTAGAGTTCAGCAGCTAAATTCCCCAAAGAAGCTGTCTGAGCTCGCTGCATTGTAGGACAGGAGTGCACATGCACCATCCCCACAGAGTGACTAAGCATGTTCCAGCCCACGATTGTGGGGGCTGAGCAGGACTTTGCCTGCAATTTCTCCTCGCCATAGTCAGGGGGAGTTGTGGCCCCAGACACAGGAAACAAGAGTAGGGAGAGCAGAAAGAACAGTGATTATGGAAGGAATCAAAGTTATGGAGTAAAGGATGCTCTTGTCTGCAGGAAACCCGTCTTATTTGTTGCAGAAGTTGTAAGGTGTGTAGTGAATGAGGAAGGGGATTGCAGGAAAAGAAAGGATGGTCTCATTATTGCTGTAGCAGCTGAGTATTGCCCTAGAGAATTGGATTCTATCCCTGTCTCTGTGCTGAGCATTCACGGCTGCAACTGAAGTCAATGGGAGATGTGTTTTTAACATGTATAGCACTGTATAATGCAAAATTCTCTGAAATATTGAGTCCTGGGCATCGCAGATCATGCACCCAAAAGTAGTATGCACTTTTAACATTAACATCTCTGTGCTTCAGTTCCCAGTCTGAAATATGGGAGTAATACTACCACACTACCTGTCGGGGGTGTTGTGAAGATAAATTCATTAGTGTTTACGAAGCATTCAGATACTAGAGTGATGAGAGGTATAGAAAAGCCCATGAGGAAGTTAATAATTTTGTTTTCAGAGCAGGGTTTGAATGGCATGGGGGCACACATTGAATGCTGAGGATAAAAAGAAATATTGACTAGCACTGAATGTTGACTAGCACCATCCTGTGCACTGAATGAAGCACGGGTCTTGTGGAAAAAATAGTATGTGATCATGTAACCGAAGACTGTCCCCTAATGCAGACGCACAAGGGGACCAAATTAATGTTGGTACCAGGCAACTTTAATTCTGTCATTCCCTACATTTTGAGTGCTTGACTTTGGAACCTTAATGTTCTTTTCATGTAGTGTGTGTGAGTAATTCAGTATAAATAATGATATGACCTATACTACCCTCAATTACACCGTGAGCTACCACTGATATTAGGGTTGCCAACTCTGACTGAAGCTATTCCAGGAGATTTTTTTTTCCCCCAACACGACAATATCATTTTCTGAAAAAATCCTATTAAAATCTCCTGGATTGCTTCCAATGGTCATTGGGAGATCGATGCCGATTCTGGGAGACTCCAAGCCAATCCGGGAGGGTTGGCTACCCTAACTGATATCAGTGTGGTCAGATGGGTATAAGTGAAGGCAGAATTTAGGCCCACAGACTTAAAATGTATTGCAGATAAATGCTGTGGGTCATATAGTGCCCTGGAGCCACGCACAGAACTTATGCTATTCTGTGTTTACTATTACTGAGTACTAATGGGAGGCTGGCTCTTTTATAGAGCTTGTTTTTATGATACACCACTGGTTATATACAAATACATGTCAGCAGTGCTGCAGCCCAGTCCTGTAGGCCTCACTCAGGCGTAGTTCCAGATTCTGTCGCTGACTCACCGTGTGTCCACTTAACCTGTCCGTGCCTCAGTTTCGTCATTAGCAAAATGGAGAAAATAATCCCTAAGCCCCAGCAGTGTTATGAAGATTATTAAAACACCTCTTTAGTGATTGGAGAAGATACAGTGCTGGATAAGCACAATGTATTTTTTTATTGCCCTGTAGAAATCCTTACAATGCTGGCACCTTGCTTTGATAATGTAGGAGTAAAATTCCTGATGCCACATTCACAGTTTATCACCAGGCAAGCAATTGTGATGTGAGGCAGGATGTGGTGGAGACCAGCATTAAAGAAGACAACTTCTGTCTACATGCAAATATCCTGGCAATCAGGAAACAGAGCCTGTGATTGCTTTAGGGTTGCCACCTGTCTGGGTTTTATCCAGACAGTCTGGTTTTTGGCTTCTTTGTCCAGGTGCCATTTAGGGTTTCCAGGTGCCTAGTTTTTGGTGACCAAAAGCTCAGTTACTGCAGGGCGGGGAGAAGTGCTGGGTCATTAACGCACACCAGCCTCTGCTCAGCAAGGCCGCCTCCTACCTGCAGGCAAGCTCCTTGAGATGCTCCAGCAAGCAATGGGAGGTGTGGGAAGAGGAACGTGTGATGGAGGCTGGGCCTCAGGGGAAGAGGTGGAACGGGGGAGGGGTTTCAGGGGTGGCAACCCGAGATTGCTTAATGGAGTTTTGATTAAATATGACAGGGTCATATCCTGACACCAAAATTTGAGCATGCATCCCTACTGATTCCAATGCCCTCCTTGAAACCAGCGGAGAGCTGTGCTTAAAAACGGATGACATGCTATAGCCTTTAATGTCATGCTTGCCATACGGTTATTGTGCTTCTTAATACTGATTGATAACTCTAGCAATAGGATTCCTACCTTATCAAGAGCTGCTTGCACAATAGATTCACTCTGGGTGTCCAGAGCAGACGTGGCTTCATCCAGCAGCAGAATCCTGGGATTCCTTGCTAGGGCACGGGCAATAGCAATTCGCTGTTTCTGCCCTCTGCTCAGCTGAGCTCCCCTTTCCCCCACCATGGTGTTAAATTTCTGAGAAAACCAGAGGAGCATAGAGATTGCAGAAGGGGTCAGTTGAAATCCCTTTAAGCCCCCCACTCCCATCATATTGTTACTATCACAAACAGAAATTCCCTCTTTTAAAAGTTTTACGATAGATGCTCCAATAAACGCTTTAAGAATAATGATTTCTAAAAGAACTGTCTTGGCCAATTACGTTCAGTGTTTTTTCCCTTTGAGGCAGAGGACAGTTTAAAATTCTTAATGATCAGTTTACACTTTTTGGCTCTGTCTCACCTTCTAGTTGGCCAGGAATTAGTATGTGGTGTGATGGTTTTCTATTAGCTTAAAGAATGTACTCTACAATTAGATTTTTCAATTATTATAAAAAAGAAGCAACTGAAGTGAAAAAACAGACAAAACTAGAAGGAAGGAATCCAGCCATTTGATTGGCTAAGAATACTAACCAGTGACTACTAAGGACCACATCAAAGCAATTTTGTTTGCCAATCTCAACCCAGTTTAAAAAACAAATAACAAAAGATGGGAATATTGGAAGTGGGAAAAGATAGATAGTAGCTAGCAGAAGAAAACAGAATAAAAACAATCTGGTAAATTGAAAAAACTCTCATTGTCCATAGAAATTCTGTATCCACCCTATTAAAAAATGTTGCCACATGACATATAATTAGTATTGTAAATTAAGACCATTGTGGACCAAATTGTCAACTGGAATAAATGACAAAACAGCAGTGAAAAGCTAGTGAAGCACCATTTATTTGTACCAGCAGAGAATTTGGGCCCCAAAAATTCAGAAGAACCGAGAGAGAGAGAGAAACCAAAGTATTCGTCATAATTATAAGGTGCTCAAAAGTACATCAACTCACCTCAGGCAGTCTGGATATAAAATCAAAAGCATTGGCTTCTTTAGCTGCTTTCTCAATTTCAGAATCAGTAATACCCTCTCTGCCACAGCGAATGTTCTCAGCTATTGTTGCAGCAAACAAAATAGGCTCCTGGCTTACAAGGCCAATACGTTCTCTTAGCCACTTTATATTAAGTGTCCGAATATCTCGTCCATCTAAGGTAACCTGAGTGGAAAGGCATAAATGAAGAGTTTGGGGAAATGTATTATGTTTAAAATAATTAGTTGTTATAATGGTATAATAATAATAATAATAATAATAATATAATAATTGACAAGTATTTGTTTAGCAAATAGTTATTCTCACGTGGAATAAAGCAATAAAATTTAAACAAAATGACCAGGAGGAATTAAAAATATATCTTCACAATCACCTCAGACTAGAAGAATGGAAGGAGCAGGATAAACAAAAAGAATATCCCCAAATATTTAAATCCAAATTTTGACTTCCCTTAATATCAGTAAAGTCCTATCTAGGTTTTTACAATATTCTCATCATCATGGCATACAAGTAATGAAAAATCAGTTTCAGAATTTCGTTGGATGCTATGTATCTTTTGTTCTTTCAAGAATCCAATTTTTTGTAATGTCATTTTAAAGCGTAGGTTTAATCTAGTCAGGAAACTAATCTTCATCCTAGTAACCAGGAATATCAACAGTTCATCCAAACTAACCTCTCCTTGGACTGGATCATAGAATCTCTGTAGCAGCTGAATAGCAGTACTTTTGCCACAGCCACTGGAGCCAACCAGAGCGATGGTCTTCCCCGATTGAACTTTCAGGTTCAGGCTCTTGAGAATCTGGAAATATAATATTTATATGTTAGTCCAATAAATATAGAGCTACTTAAATAAATGGTTTGTTTAGAAAAAGGTCCATTAAGATGCTTGGCATCATGATCAAGCCAATAATGAGAGGTCTGGTCTAACAGTGTACTGAACTCCCAGGCCTGCTTTTAGTCCTTTGTTCCAATCCTGGTTGGAAAGCACTTCGAAGATGACAAGGCACTTTTTATATTGCTAATAACAATCTTGCTTTGTTCTCTTCTTATTCTATAAAGACTGACCTAAGAAAAAAAACTTTGGCTCTGAAAACAAAGTGGGTGTTTTAATATCCCCAATGGAATGAAGAGTCAGGGTTCGACAATCTCTAGAATTTACTAGGGAGGGATTAGTTATGGAGTAATGACACTTTTGTTGCAATGTTCACATTTAGAAACATTTTACCTCAGTCCGTTTATCCCATCTTATAAATGTCTAATATTATTAGTGGCCAAAATATTTGTCTCCTATGGGAACTCTTATGTATATTGATATTTAGGCTGATTTAGGACTACACAATTTTTGCAATAGAAGATCAAAACAACAGTAATATTGTTCTTTTCTCCTTATATTATACCAGAAGAGCTCCAGTTTTCCAGTAAGCTAATAGCAGATGAGCTTTGGTGTTTGCTTGATCAAGCAATAACATCATTCTCCACCCCTTTAACATCATTTCTCATCACGACCATCCCATCTCTAACCTGCCTTTTTAGGCACAAGGTGCCACAAGTACTCCTGTTCTTCTTTCTGCCTTTTTAGGTAAGGCAGGAAAGGGCATGTCAAGTTAACGCTGACAATAACTAGAATCTTCAGCTCTCTGTGACCCGGTTCATTCCAAATTTAGGTACGAAATGGAGATTGCCTTGATCTTGTATGTTGATCATCTTTGGTTGGTGACTGATGAGAACCAGGTATCCAGGATGATTCTTTTAGCTTTGCCAGCTACCTCTGATACCATTGATAATGAGCCGCTGCTGACACAGGGTGAACTCTGGAAGGGATGGATGGAATCATTCTTGAATGGCTCCATCCCATTCCAGCCACAGACCCAAACTGTGGCTCATCCGGCCCAGGACTTCTCTGGTGTACAGTGATGTGGGATTCTGTCTTGTCACCCTCCTGCTCAGTTTGTATGCAAGACCATTAGGGGAAGACAGTGAGACAGTACAGACTACATTGTCTTCAGTATTCAGATAACATAGCTCTAGGTCTCTGTTTCATCAGACCCAGCTGGGAGAAATTGACAGGCTTAGCCAGCAAGTTACAGGGTGGGTTTGATGCAGGCAAGTCAGCTATGACTCACCTCAGAGATGACTGAATTTATACTTGTAGGTTGGAGGAACCCATCCGAAGAACTGGCACAGCTAACAGCAGCACACTCAAGTGAGTTTGTAACCTGTTGGATCCAGAGCTGCTTTTGCACGCAGGAAGCAGTAGTGGCTAATAGCATTTTGCTTGACTTTTACACTTGGCCAGAAGATTCTGAACTTTCAATTCTGGTACAGATGTCAATCCAGAGAGAAGTATTGGGATTACTGCAAAGTACCATACATGGGACTCCAGAATAAGATGACTCTCCTCACAAACTTCAGCTGGTGGAGAGTATGGCAGTCTGTTTCTTAGAGGGCATTTTCTGTAGGGAGAATCTTACCTCCATGCTCTGTGATCTACACTGGCTTCCATTTCGTTGTCAGGAGTGATTTAGAATAATGGCTTTAACCTTAAAATAGGTTGAGTCCTGGCTATCTCTAAGATTACCTCTCCCCACATGGGATATCACAGCAGCTGAGGTCTTCTGAAGCACTGACATAAACAGCTTTCTGGGTTTAACCACATGAGGGCTGGAGGTGAGGCATTCTTGGTTAGGAGCTTGAAAGAAGAATTTGCTTCTGATTCAATTCACCAGAGGCCAAATTTACCACCTTCAGGTTATGCTGTAAGCCCCATTTGTTCTCCTTTGCTTTTTCCAGCAGGTAAAAATGAAGAAAAGGTGGATGATGGTGGTGAAGACAGAGCTTTAGTTTTGGAAGTACATTCATCCTGCTTTATTGTTGTATTTTTATAACTATGATAACAACATTTAGCTCTTACATAGTACATTTCATCCATATATCTCAAAGGACTTTAAAGAGGAGGTCAGTATTACTATCCCCATTTTACAGATGGGGAAACTGAGGAAGAAGAGGTGAAGTGACTTGCCAAGTGTTACTTTGCAAGCCAGTGGCAGAGCTGAGAATAGAATCCTGGTCTCCTGAATCCTCACCCAATGTTCTTTCAACTAAACCACACTGTGGTGCATAAATACCCAGAGTACAGGATGGACACTAAAAAAACTGAATTAAAATAAACACATTAAATTGATAAAATATCAGTTTTCTTTTTGGTCACACAGATAATGGCAGCAGCTTTTCACTGCAAAGATGAATTTTAAATTATCACTTACCTTAACATCAGGTCTAGATGGGTAACTGAAATGGATGTTTTTGAATTCAATGTCTCCTTTGAGCTTGTCAGGTCTGTATCCTTCCTTGGCACTGCTATCTAGAAGACGGTGCTGGAGAGAGATTTTGAAAAGATATTACACATTTCTGTGATTTTACAGTTGTGGCTTTAGAAGGATAAGTTGTTTAGGACAATAAAAGAAACACTGCAACACTACATAGCAGTTTAACTGATCACTGGTTGCTTATTTCACCCCAGAGGATTCTGCATATCAGTGAAATGCAATCCTTCTGTATACCTTGCAAAGCATTTTGGGATAGGGGACAAGGAAAGAACAGGAGGAAATAGAATAATAAAAAATCAACTATACCTTAAATCATCCATCTCCCAACATTTACCATGGGCCCAAATCCCATAGCTCCCTCCCAGTATCTGCCTAGGCAGAATGTGGGTTGAGAATCAGTTCTTGGAGGAGTGATGCAGCCTGTAATTGTTGGTTGGCTTAAAATGCACAAGCAAAATAAATAAACTGGGGATTTATTACAAAGTCTTCATCCCTAAGAAGATGCCATCATCCTGAGGCTCCCTGGTCTGAAGTCCAATGGAAAATTAGCCCGGCACTGAATAGCCTGACCTGGAATTGCTTCTCCACTTCCCAGGTTGCTGCTCTCTGTTGGACTGACACTTTTCAATGACCCAGTAACCACCGGCAGAGTTCAAATCTTCTCTTTGAGTAGGAATGGGTAGTTTAAAGGGGACCTCCTAGGCCCTCTATGCTCCACTCCAAGACCAGCACAACCAAAAATAAAACCAAACCCTTTGTCTCTGAGTTCTGATTGGTTCTGGTAGTAGCTTCCAGCTTGTTCCATCTCCATCCAGGACTCTAGGCAATCTGGAAAACAGAGTCCTGAGCCTCTGTAGCCATTGTTGCTGTAGTCCAGGGCAAGTCCCCTAAAGACGTGCTTAGTGTAATAGGTCAGGAACAACCAACTCCAGAGGTGGTTACACAGAGTTTGATCACCCTTAATTTAGTTTCTCTGGGCAAAATTCCGCCCTTTGTTATATCCACACAAGCTCACTGAAACCAATAGGCATTTATGGCCATAACAGAAGACAAAACTCAGCCCTTTGTTCTAACCTAATATGAACCTGAGACTGCAGCTATATAACAAACTGCTGTACAAAATTCTAAGAGTTAGTTACTGAAAGTGTGGCATCCCTCTTCCCCAGCAACAGTATTGCCATAGCTTTCAACAGCACTGTTAATCTCCAAATCAAAAGCAGTTGAACTGAAATCATGTCTACTCCATATACTTGTGTTTTAAAGAGCAATGTCATTTCACTTAGCTCTTCACCACTTACTCAAATAAATAAAATAATTAAATAAATAAGGGAATGACAAACCTAACAGGAAAGAGGGCCCCAATCTGTAAAGTTGAGCTATAGATCTGAATTTCCCCCAAGTTTGCAATAAGCACATTTAGGGCTTTGGTTAAGGCTTGTGTCTTCTTAATATGAATAGAAATGTCATCTTATTTCTGTTTTCAATGGTATGAGTCTATAGAGTTCATCCACTTTTTGAATTTTTTGAGAAATAAATCAGAAATTTCAGACTGCTAGAAAAGTGACATTAAGTACCTTATTGATAACCTTGTACACTTCATAGGCAGCACCTCGAGCATTGGCAACACTTTCCAAGTATGGGGAGCTCTGTCCGAGAAAAAATGTGCCACGGAGCAGAGAGAATACTACCTACAGGGAACAAAAACAGGAGCTAGCGTACAGTGGTTCAAGACCAGCAGTTTCCTTAGTGCTAAATGTCATGGTAATCCTGGTGGTTCTGTAAGAGCTTTTCCAGAAAAAATATAAAAAAAGAAAATCAAAACTAAGTTTTCAGGCTGCATTTTTCCAGCTCCCCCAGTTTTTATTCTTTCGCTGGCTTTGACACAGGAAGTGGTGAATGTAGCTATTGGGTGCAGCCACAGGCCTTTTAACAGTTGGATTAGCTTTTTTTGTTGCTGCTGCTTTCACTAACTCCCATTAAGAGAATAAATAGTGAAATTAGACATCTCTCCATCTCTTTGCAATATTAAAAACCTCAGCGTCCTCAAAGAGAGTTAATCCAGTTTCCTGAGGCCCCAATCCTTCAAAGTGCACACTTAGCATTATACACTGTAACTAGTTCCATTGAAGTCAAGTTCTCATCAGAAGTCAATGGGGCTACTCACAGTGCATAAAGCACGTACCTAAGTCTTTGCAGGATCAGGGCCTTATTCCTTTCCAAAGGAAAAATAATCTAAACGTATTGATAAAGTACAATAATCCCTTGCAGGGATTTAAAAAAAAAAAGAAAGATGGTCACATGGCTGTGACACTGGCAGACCAGGTGCCAGCTCATGCCAAAGCCCCAGACTTCACTGAATGCTTACAGATCACATAGCTGGAAGCCAGGTCCATTCACTTGTGTATTAGTATAGATCAAAGTGATTGTTAAATGTATCAGAATGTATTTGGCGTTTAAACTTCATGAAAACTAATGGGATGTTAATACATTGTTTTAACTAATGCATTGTTTTCACTATCTGGATCCTGTTATAATGCTGTAGCAAACATTCACATAGTGTATGCCCTTGTCAATAAATAACCCATCAAATGAGAAAGAAACCTTGTGGAATGCAAATGAAGAACTTTGACAGAAAAGTGTTAATTTCAAAGCAAGTGGTCATTATGTGTGATGATTGAAGGTCAAAGACTCCAAATGTATTCCTCACTCTCTACCATCAAAGGAAAAGCCCACATGGGTATTGACCCCATCAGCTTGTTTTCTGTGGGAAGAAAACTATGAGTATGGATCCAGGGAAAAATCCTTCATCTCTGCACTGTTTGGATTCTAACAGGGCAGAATAAATGAACATGGAGATGGAGACTCCCCGAGTTATTCTGGGTAGCCCTGAAAGACTTTTAGGAAACTGGCAGAACACTACATCTCTGCTACCATTTGGAATTATAGACTGACTCATCTGTACATATATTTTATCTGCTTTAAGCTCTCAATAACTCTTATTACCTTTTCTTAGCTAATAAACCTTTAGTTAGTTTACTATAGAATTGTCTACTAGCGTTGTCTTTGGTATAAAAATTAGGATAACAATTGATCTGGGGTAAGTGATTAGTCTCTGGGACTGGAAGCAACCTGAATGTGGTGTGATTTTTGGTGTAAATGACCTTTTATCACGAAGTCAAGTTTGTTTGGGTGGCAAGATAGACTTGAGAGTCTGTCTGTGAGTCCATGGTAAGACTGGTATAATGATCCCGGAATTCACATTTGTTACTGGCTTGGTGAAATCTAATTATAGAACACACCACCCGTTCGGGGTGTCTGCCCTGTTTTCTGACAGCCTGCTCGGAGGTAGGCATTCATGGTCGTGAACCACTCCAGACACTGACCAAATGAGATATTTGTTATGGAACTTTGAGGTCTTAAATATGTAGATTCAACATCTCTGTTGATTTATATTAAACATATTTTAACATTTAGTCCTATGGGTACTTTGTGCCCGAGTAGAAATTAGAGAGCTTTTTACTCAGTACTTAAACAACAAAGCATTTTCTCTAGTGTATAGACCATTTTTAAAAAGTTTGTCTCAGCTAATCGGACTATACTGTGCTATACTTACAATTAACACACATCTGATATCATAATTCTCTTTCTCCTCCACAGTGAGTTTGGTTCCGTACCAAAATGCAAGAGCAAAGGCTCCAAAGGAAATAAACTCTGTGAAACCCAAAGATGTGTAGGTGATAATGGATTTTTTTACACCAACTTTCCTAGCATTCTCTAGGCTAACATCGTATCTGAAAAGAGATGATAAATGTTAAATTTGGTATGTACCCAGATGACATTCAGTTCCCTAGCTTCCTTTCATGCTTCCAGGGTTTTCTGCCATAAAAATCAATTATCTAGATTCTTAGATGGTGTGAATCAACACAGCTTCATTGATTTTACATCAAGAGAGGATCTGGCCCAATAATTGTCAACAGTAGGTCTGCCTTCTGGTGTTATTTCACTGAATGTGGCTGCTCTGAGTGAATTATCAGGCACACAGATAAACATGATATGTTGGGGAACAGTCAAGATGGCTTTTGTAAATGGAAATTGTGCCTCACTGATCTATTAAAATTCTTTGAGAGTTTCAGCAAGGCTGTGGACAAGGGTGATCCAGTTGATGCAGTGTACTTGGACTTTCAGAAAGCCTTTGACAAGGTCCCACACCAAAGGCTCTTAAGCAAAGACCTGGGATAAGAGTAATAGGAAACCTTTCATGTAACATAAGAACCAGGGGTCACCCAATGAAATTAATAGGTAGTAGTTTTAAAACTTACAAAATGAAGTACTTCTTCACATAATGCAGTCAACAACTCATTGCCAGGCTAAAAGTATAACTGGGTTCAAGAAAGAATAAGATAAGGTCATGGAGGCTAGGTCCATCAATGGCTATTAGCCAAGATGGTCAGGGGTGGAACCCTATGCTGTGGATGTCCCTAAATGTCTGAGTGCCAGAATCAGGGACTGGATGACGGGATGGGTCACTCAAAAATTGCCCTGTTCAGTTCATTTACTCTGAAGTATCTGGCACTGGACACTGTCAGAAAACAGGATTCTGGACTAGATGGACCATTGGTCTGATGGCCATTCTTATGTAATATTGGAAAAATTGGCATGAAATCAACAATATGAAATTCAATAAAATCAACTGCAAAGTACTACACTTAGGAAGGAAAAATCAAATGCACAAATACAAAATGGGGAATAACTGGCTTGGCAGTAGTACTGCAGAAAAGGATCTTGGAATTCAAGTACTTCACAAATTGAATATGAACCAACAATGTGATATAGTTGTGAAAAAAGATAATATTCTGGGGTGCACTCAGGGGAGTATCATATTTAAGACATGGGAGGCAACTGTTCCACTCTACTTGTCTCTGGTGAGGCCTCTGCCAGAGTACTGTATCGATTTAGGAAAGGTGTGGACAAACTAGAGGAAGTCTAGAAGAGAGCAACAAAAATGATAAAAAGTTTAGAAAACCTGAGGAAAAAGATGGTTACACATCTTTGTAACTGTTGTTCTTTCAGATGTGTTGCTCATATCGATTCCAGGTGCGCGCGCCGCAGGCACGATCGTCGGAAGATTTTTACCCTAGCAACACTCGGTGGGTTGGCTGAGGTGCCCCCTGGAGTGGCGCACTTGTGGCACCAGATATATGCCCCTGCCGACCCAGCGCCCCCTCAGTTCCTTCTTGCCGGCTACTCCGACAGAGGGGAAGGAGGGTGGGTTTGGAATGGATATGAGCAACACATCTCGAAGAACAACAGTTACAAAGGTGAGCAACCGTCTTTTCTTCTTCGAGTGCTTGCTCATATCCATTCCAATTAGATGACTCCCAAGCCTTACCTAGGAGGTGGGGTCAGAGTGAGATGTCGCGGAGTAAAGGACCGCTGAACCAAATGCCCCATCACCCCTGGAATGCTGCACTATGTCATAGTGGGAAGTGAAGGTATGCACGGATGACGAAGTTGCTGCCCTACAGATCTCCTGTATGGGCACATGAGCCAGGAAGGCGGAGGACGAAGCTTGAGCCCGAGTGGAGTGGGCGGTCAGGTGTGTAGCTGGGACATCAGCTAAGTCATAGCACTCATGGATACATGATGTAATCGAGGACGAGATGTGCTGGGTGGAGACCGGGAGGCCCTTCATCCGGTCTGCCACCACTACGAACAGCTGGGTCGTCTTTCTAAAAAGGTTTCGTTCGCTTGATGTAAAAGGCGAGGGCCCTGCAAACATCTAGGGAGTGCAGCTGTTGCTCCCATCAAGAGGCGTGCGGCTTCGGATAAAAGACTGGAAGGAAGATGTCTTGGTTGACATGGAAGGCAGACACCACCTTAGGAAGGAAGGTGGGGTGTGGTCACAGCTGTACCTTGTCCTTATGAAACACTGTATACGGTGGTTCCGATGTGAGAGCTCTAAGCTCCGATACACGTCTCGCCGAGGTTATAGCTCCGAGGAAGGCTGTCTTCCAGGAAAGGTACAGGAGTGAACAGGTCACCATGGGCTCAAAGGGAGCACCCATGAGCCTGGAGAGGACCAGGTTAAGATCCCTTGAGCAATCTAGTGACCATAGGATTGGAGAAGATAGAATGCCTGTCCTCACCCGGGCGGAACGCTGAAATAGCTGCCAGGTGCACTCTGATGGATGATATAGCCAAGCCCTGCTGTTTTAAGGAGAAGAGATAGTCCAAGATGACAGGAACTGGCGCCCGTAGGGGAGTCTTATGATTCCGGGTGCACCAGTAAGAAAAACGTTTCCACTTGGCTAAGTATGTGGATCTGGTCGAGGGCTTTCTGCTACCCAAAAGTACCTGCTGAACCAAGTGAGAGCAGCACAGTTCAGATTGGTTTAGCCATGCAGCATACACGCTGTGAGGTGGAGAGATTGCAGGTCGGGATGACGGAGTGGTCATCGATCTTGAGTGATTAGGTCTGGCCACAGTGGGAGTAGAATCGGAGTGTCCACTGACAGTTCGAGGAGAGTGGTATACCAGTGCTGCCTGGGCCACGCCAGGGCGATCAAAATCAGCCAGGCTCTGTCCCTGCAGAGTTTGAGCAGGACCCTGTGGACTAGTGGGAATGGAGGAAAGGCACAGCACAGGTGAGGCTTCCACTGTATTAGGAAGGTGTCCGAGAGAGAGCCCAGGGAGCGACCTTGGAGAGAGCAGAACACCTGGCATTTCCGATTGTCGCGGGAGGCGAATAGGTCTATCAGGGGAAATCCCCACCTCCGGAAGACAGAATGGATAACATCCGGGCGAACCGACCACTCGTGAGCCAGGAATGATCTGCTGAGGCAGTCCGCTAAGGTGTTCTGGACTCCCGGAAGAAACGATGCCACCAGATGGATCAAGAGGGCTATGCAGAATTCCCACAGACGAGTGGCCTCCTGACAGAGGGGAGACGACCGGGATCCCCCTTGCTTGTTGATATAAAACATGGCCGTTATGTTGTGTGTGAGGACTGCAACGCAACGGCCTTGAATGTGTTGTCAGAATGCTTGACATGCCAGGCACACTGCTCTGAGCTCCTGTACGTTGATGTGTAGGGATAACTCTGCTGCCGACCATAGTCCCTGTGTACGGAGATTCCTGAGGTGGGCCCCCCATCCCAGGGATGACACGTCCGTGACCAGGGACACGGAGGGCTGTGGGGCATGAAATGGCACCCCTTTGCACACTACCTTGTGGTCCAACTACCAGTCTAAAGAGGCTAATATTCCTGGCGGAATGGCAACTAACGTGTGCAAGCTGTCCTGACTTGGTCGGTAAATTGTTGATAGCCAGGCCTGCAGCGGGCGTAGTCGTAGCCTGGCGTGTCTGGTCACATACGTGCAAGATGCCATGTGTCCCAGGAGGGATAGGCATATTTTCACGGTTGAGGTCGAGAAAGTCTGCAGGCTGCGGATGAAGTTCGCTATGGACTGGAAGCTCACATCTGGCAGAAGTGCCCGGGCTAGGCCAGAATCTAAGACTGCTCCTATGAATTCTATCCTCTGGGTTGGTACCAGAGTAGAGTTCGCGAGGTTGAACAGTAGGCTTAGTTGATTGAACATGGCCATGGTGGTCTGAACATGAGACTGCACCTGATCTCTGGAGCGACCTCGAATGAGCCAGTCGTCGCGATACGGGAACACTTGGATCCGTTGTCAACGAAGGGAAGCAGCTACAACAGCCATGCACTTTGTAAACACCTTGGGGGCCATGGAGAGACCGAAAGGGAGGACAGTGAATTGGAAGTGCTGTTGGTTGACCACAAAGTGGAGGAAACGCCTGTGGGGTGGGTAAATCGCTATGTGGAAATACGTGTCCTTCATGTTGAGGGCGGCGTACCAGTCTCCAGGATCAAGGGAGGGAATAATGGTCCTCAGGGAAACCATGCGGAACTTCAACTTGACCATGAATTTGTTGAGTCCGCGCAGGTCCAGAATGGGCCGTAGCCCCCCTTTTGCCTTGGGGATTAGGAAGTAACGGGAGTAAAAGCCCCTGCCCCGCAGTTCTCTTGGAACCTCTTCTATCGCCCCGATAGCCAGGAGCAACTGCACCTTCTGTAGGAGGAGTTGCTTGTGAGAGGTGTCCCTGAAGGAGGACGGGGAGGGAGGACGGGAAGGGGGGAACAAAACAAATTGGAGACAGTATCCACTTTCCACCATGCGTAGGACCCAGCGGTCTGATGTTATGTGGGACCTCACAGGGAGGAAATAGGAGAGCCGGTTAGAGAAGGGTGGAAAAGGATCCTGAAAGGAGACTGGTGCTCCACCCTCGGGCGCACCTTCAAAAGTTTTGCTTGGGCCCCGCCGAAGGTTTGGGGGGGGCCTTGCTTCTGACCCGTCTGAGGGCCAGATTGTCTCCCCCTACCACCCCGGCCATGTCTTCTCGAGGAGTCCTGCCTTGGCCGAAGGGGAGGGTAGAATCTCTGGGGCTGCGGCCTGAAGGGCCTTCTCTGCGTTACCGGCTTATGCATGCCCAGTGAACGCATGATGGCCCGGTTGTCCTTCAGACTCTGCAGCCTGGAGTCTGTCTTTTCAGGGAACAGACCCTGGCCCTCGAAGGGTAGGTCCTGGAGCATCTGTTGCAACTCTGGTGGTAATCCAGAGACCTGCAGCCATGAGATGCAGCGTATGGCTATGCCCGAGGCCAGGGTCCTAGCCGCCGAGTGCGCCGCGTCCAGAGAGGCTTGTAAGAAGGTTCTGGCCACCTTCTTGCCCTCCTCTACTAGAGCTCCAAACTCTTCTCTGGACTCCTGTGGGACCAACTCTTTGAATTTGGACATAGACACCCACGAATTATAGTCATAACGTCTCAGGAGTGCCTGTTGGTTGGCCACCCTGAGCTGCAAGCCTCCCGCCGAGTAAACCTTGCGCCCAAACAATTCTAGGCGCCTAGCATCCTTCGACTTAGGCGCAGGGGCCTGTTGGCCGTGGCATTCCTGCTCATTGACTGAAGCCATGACAAGGGAGCACGGTTGGGGGTGTGTGTAAAGGAACCCATATTCCTGAGAGGGAACAAAGTACTTCCTTTCCACGCCTTTGGCCGTCGGTGGCAACTGCCAGATTGTTCTGGCGGTGGCCTGTATAGTCCGTATGATGGGGAGGGCCACTCAGGACGGTGTCTCCACCGACAGAATGTCCAACACAGGGTCCTCTACCTCCACCACTTTCTCCACTTGGAGGTTCATATTGCGCGCTACTCTGCGGAGCAGTTCCTGGTGGGCGCGGAGGTCCATAGGGGGAGGACCAGTAACTGTAGTGCCCGCCACCGCCTCATCCGGTGAGGACGAGGAAGATACCCTGTGACAATGCGGTTCTGGCGGAACCCAACTGAGAGTGCCAACTCAGGACAAATTGCTAAAATAGGGCAGTTACAGCCCAAGGCCGGGGTTTTTCCACCTCTAAGGCAAACCAAACCAGCCAGACTAAGACTTCGGTCTCACCCCACTGGCTAACCGCAAGTCTCACAAGCAATCTCCTTAGACACTCCAGTTTCCCAGTATTACCACCAGTGCCACACGTTATGGGGACAACTGGTTATAAAAACCAATACCCCAGTAAAAGAAAAAGGTTCTCCTGATCCCAAAGGACCAAGCCCCAGACCCAGGTCAATATACAAGTCAGACCTTACCCACAAATCACGCTACTGCCAATCCTTTAGAATCTAAAATCTAAAGGTTTATTCATAAAAGGAAAAAGATAGAGATGAGAGTTAGAATTGGTTAAATGGAATCAATTACATACAGTAATGGCAAAGTTCTTGGTTCAGGCTTGCAGCAGCGATGGAATAAACTGCAGGTTCAAATCAAGTCTCTGGAATACATCCCCAGCTGGGATGGGTCATTCAGTCCTTTGTTCAGAGCTTCAGTTTGTAGCAAAGTCCCTCCAGAGGTAAGAAGCAGGATTGAAGACCAGATGGAGATCAGGCATCAGCCTTATATAGTCTTTTCCAGGTGTAAGAACACCTCTTTGTTCTTACTGTGGAAAATTACAGCAAAATGGAGTCTGGAGTCACATGGGCCAGTCCCTGCATACTTTGCTGAGGTACAAGGCGTATCTGCCTTCTCTCAATGGGTCCATTGTATAGCTGATGGTCCTTAATGGGCCATCAAGCAGGCTAGGCAGAGCTAATCTCAGCTTGTCTGGGATGTCACCCAGAAGCATAGCATAAGTTTGCCATACAGACAGTATAGAGCCAATATTCATAACTTCGACTACAAAAGTGATACATACATATAGACAGCATAATCATAACCAGTAAACCATAACCTTGTCCTAGACACCCGATTTGACCCCCTTTATACAAGATTTGGGTGCCACTACAGGACCTTGGTTGCAACAATGATCTATATGGTCCCAGTTTATGTCAATAACGTCACATACCCCCAGGGCTAAGGGATCCTGGGTGAGGTCCTCTTCTGGAGGGTGCTCAAGGTCCGTGACATTAGCAGGGTGGGCCTGCAATGGCACTGGAGCAGTTGCCTCAGCATCCCCTGGGGGGGGAGGGGCAAGATACTGTGGCCTCCAGTACTCGTGGCTCCGAAGGAGCGGAACGAGAAGCCCTCGAAGGAGACCCTTGGGCTTGATGGTATGCCCAAGGGTCCAAAAGGACCACTGTGGGGGTTCCTGGCCTGGGTCCTGGCCTTCTTCCAGCCACGGGCCTGCATCGCCCTTGCCCTAGTACAGGGCATGGAAGCCACCTTGAGAGCGTGACGATGCAGAAGCTGAGCGGGATGGCCAAGACGGTGCCGTACGGGACAGTGCCGAGTCCCCGCTCCCTCTCAGAAAGAAACGAATCTAATCTAACTACTACAACTGTTAAAACAACTATTAACAACTACTTATCACTAATGAGAACTATTAACAAGAAGGAAAAACACATGCTAGGGAGAGTGGAGAACAGCTAGCTGCGCTCCACAGTTCCAACGACCGTCACAGGCGGTAAGAAGGAACTGAGGGTGCGCTGGGTCGGCAGGGGCATATATCTGGTGCCATAAGCGCGCCACTCGAGGGGGTGCCTCAGCCGAGCCACCGAGTGTTGCTAGGGTAAAAATCTTCCGACGATTGTGCACGCAGCACGTGCGCACCTAATTGGAATCGATATGAGCAAACACTTGAAGAAGAAGGTTAAAAGAACAGGGCAAGTTGGTCTTGAAAATTGAAGACTAAGCGGGGACCTGGCTAACAGTCTTCAAATATGCTAAGGAGCGTTACAAAGAGGATGGTGATCAGTTGTTCTCCATATCCACAGAAGACAGGACAAGAAATAATCAGGATAATTTGCAGCAAGGGAGGTTTAGGTTAGATATTAGGAAAAACTGTCTAAATATTAGGATAGTTAAGTACTGGAATGTGTTACCAAGGAAGGTTGTGGAATCCCCATTATTGGAGATTTTTAAGAACTGGTTAGACAAACATCTATCAGAGATGGCCTAGGTATACTTGCCCCTGCCTCAGTGCAGGGGGCTGGAACTGATGATCTCTCAAGGTCCCTTCCAGCTCTACATTTCTAGGATTCTATGAATATCAGCTCGCAAAGGTAAGAATTAGTGCTCACTCATTTGTTGAAGAAAAAGTGCTTTAGACAAAAGTAAACAAGTAAACAGAAGCCAGAATCCCCGTTTACTCCACAACCTGGCAGTAGTTCTCTCTTGCTGAACGCTGTTGGAAGCCAGGAACTATTCTCATAAGCTAAGTTACCAAGATATATGCCAATAGCAAGCAATCAAATATAAATTAAGCACCATATTATGCTAGTTAACCCTTGTGAGACAAGGACAAAGATTAACAGTTAGTTAATGAAAAAAAAACACTTTTTGCTTGCGATTCCTTTACAAGCTTATGGTTTTCCATCAATCAATAACAGCTTCTGTTCACTCAGAAGCTAGCTAATCCCCTTTAGCTTCTCAAGGGCATTACAGAAAGCACTGCTCAGCCCAGCAATGTTCTCAGAACTTTTCAGGAGGACATACATATCATTTTATTGTTCAATGACATGCTCAGAAGCTTTGTACAAACCTCTCGACACATATGTACAAAAATGCCCTGACCAAAAGTGGGAAGGCCCATAATGATGTGCAATTAATTTCTTCCACATAAACCGCTCAGATATCATTGGTGCTGTTCAGATTAGATCAAGAAGAGGATTATTTGCAAAGCACTAAGCATGCACTTAACATTAAACATGTGGGTAGCCGCCTTGAAGTCGATGACATAGGAAAGTGATAGGCAATTTTACTTAATGCCATGATCCAGTAAAGCATGAGCTTAATTGTAAACACTTTAATCAATGATTTCAGTGGGAGTGTGCATGTGCTTAAAGTATTTGCAGAAGTGCTTTGTTGGACTGAAGCCTTAGATAAGATGGCATTTTCTATAGCTTCAGCTTCCAAATTCAGCTTCAGGTTAGTGTCAGAGGGAAATTGGGCCTTACAATGCCCCTCCATTATGTAGGTAAATTGAGTGATTGCAAATATTCATGGGTGACAGAAAACATCTCCCTCCATATGCTCATATTTATCTTCATCTGAACTGCTCAGCTGTCTGGGGGGGATAAACTGAGAGATCATCTTTGATTTTTTTAAAATAATCACATCACTTTCCCAAATTTTATGTACAATCAATAATTAGTTAAAAATCACTCACTTTGCTAATGCCTTCATCTGTCCATTGAAAGTAACAACTGTTCTGATAGCAGTCAAAATTTCTTCTGCCACAGCTCCTGCTCTAGCATAAGCAGTCAGCTCTTTTGTAGTGAAGGATGCCAGGAACTGGAAAATTTGGAGGTTGGGGGAAATGGGAAAGTATTTTATTGCAATCTATTTAAGTGGTGTAAATTATGTACTGATACAAGGGGTGATCAAGCAGTTAGGGAAAGAGCCTGGAATTTAGGAGACTTGGGTTCAAGTCCCCACTCCAACACAGTTTGCCTGTGCACCTTTGGGTAAGTAACTTCTCTCCGTGTTTCACTTCTCCATGTGTAACATGGGAATCCCCTATCTTGCATGGTGTTGTGAGGCTAAATACAGTGAAGCTTGTGTGGCACTCAGAAACTATAGTAATGGAGGCCAGGTAAATAACTTAGCTATCTTAATTATAGGTCACAATCCTGTTTCTTCCTCCACCATTTTCAGTGCTTGGGTGGGGAAAAAGGGGAGAGAAAACAAAATACAACCTATAAATGGAAACACTTGGTAAATTTTTCTATGCATTACAAGCAATATCTACTAATGGGGTCACAGTTGATGAATGCTGATCATCCGCTTCCCATGTGGTGAGTGGTGGTGACTGGAAGCAGTCCAGGCCTCCATGGCATGCCAATGCCTGCCTGCTGATGCTCAGTGTAGACAGAGCTCTGCAAATTTTGGGGCAGGAGCCAGTGGAGTAGGAGAAAGGCTGTTCTCCATGGTCTCCAAACTTTGGGGTCATGTTGCTTTGGGGTTCACTCCCTCTCAATCTGTTTTTAGAGGTAGAATTCTTATTTGTTTTTCCCCAGCACTTATGACTGATCCAACTGCTGCTGCTGCAGAAAGGAGAGGGGTAACTGACAACATCACCAAAGTCAGTTTCCACCCGTAGACAAATCCTATAACAATCCCTGTCAGAAACGTGGCAAAGAATTGTACAAATATACAGAACTTGTCCCCGATGCCTTCCTGGATGGTGTTAATGTCCCTGTTAATTAAAAAAGAGATTTGTTAACTTTGATGAATGCCTCCTCCTCACACATTTTTCTGTTTTGCTGGAGAGAAGCTTGTCAGAAGTTTAAGTGTTCAAATCATTGGGCAGTAGGAATTTTGGACATGGGTACTGAACAGCTCTTTGTGGGGCTAGGAACTAGCAGATCACAACTCATTTTCTGTGATGTAACTTCCAGATAGACCTCTGCCATTGCTACCCCTGCTCATTCACACGTGACCCAATTAATTTATGCAATATCCAAAAGGAATAATCCATACAAAAACAAAAATTCACCCCCCAAAACCTTTACATTACTTTTTCCTCAAAGTTCCCCTATGTATCCTATCTTTTTCAATTTTGTTATTAGATTTTAAGATCTTTGAGGCAAGGAATATCTCCATTTTGCATTCTATACAGTGACAAGCACAGTGTTAGTAAATTATTATTTGGAAAACCATTGTGTGTCACACTAATTTTCTCTTGCTAGTTACATATGTGGGAGCTAGAATTGGTGAAATTCAAGCCTCTCTCATTCCCTTCAGGATTCACATCTTACGAAAATTGGGCATATCCCTCCCTGCAAAAATTAAATCTGGAGAAACTCTTCATACCCTGATCATACCTTCCTCTGAATCCCTGCACAAGGGACCTGATCCAAATATTCCTAATGATTTTAATTGGTTTTGGATCAGGTTCAAAATGATAACATAGTGCCCATAACTATGAGTGCAGTTTCATTTCATACAGTGTCAGGGGTTTCAGTGTTTGTAAACTAGCTGGAGACAGCAGAGCTGTTTATCTACAGTAGTTTGCAAAATAGCTCATAGATACTACAAAGCCAATGTCAGAGGAGTAAGATACTGCATTTCACAGGATAAGTCCTCGCAATGGAAATGTCACTGAAACTCTGAAAATGAAGTGAAAAATGATAATGAATTCCTCCCTCAGACAGCAGTAATATTTTGGGACTTAGTTAAAAAGGTTTCCTGGAAAATCCCTGTAGCTAATTCTATAAAGGTAAACATCAGACTTCTTTTTGGCTCATGTCCTGATGCATAGATAAATAGAGCCTTCTCACTCCGTCAGTCGGGTGTTCAACGTTCCATTCTGGCTGGTATCAAACCAAGCCATCTCCTGGTGAAGTATTGCGAAAAAAAACTTTTGTCGGATTCTTGCTGTCTGTCTTGCAGCTGAGGTCAAAAATGTCCAGACTTGGACGGTGCTCAGTATCACTACAGCAAAGCCAATACCCGCATAGTAGTAGGCAAACCTGTAGTAAAACAGTAAAAGTCCATAAGGTCAATTGCATCTTGCAAGACAACTTGGACACATCAGGTCACGTTCAACCCTGCTGAAGCCAATGGGATGTAATTGAGGGCCAAATTTGGCTTACAGCCTAATGGACAAAAAAAATATAGAAACTACACTATGCTATTCTTATGGAAATAATTGCAGAGGTTCTTACCTGGTCATTTCAGCTTCTATATCCAAACCTGGAATTGCTGGACAAGTAGAGCTACAATTCATCACAGCTGAAAGATTAACTGTAACAAAGAAAAATATTCAGTTTTATTAGAACAGGCATAACACAAATTATGGCGGTATAAGGCCATAATCTTATCAGTGTTTTGCATGACACTACACTCCCTGCCACCACTCTGTAGATTTAGGACTTTCATGGTGGCCATCATCCTTCCAGTGGAGGATCAAACAGGGCCAACTTCTGAGTCAGCTCAGATCACTAGAGTGATGTCACGGATTTAGCTCACTACATCAATGGGCACTGGTCAGATCATAGCTTCATCTGATCTGACCGTCTGATTCCAACAGTGGCCAATATCTGATTTTTCAGAAGTTGATAACTCCCCCTTCTACTTCACACAAGGCAAAATTCATCCATACAGACACCATAAGTCTGACTTTTATGCACCACTTAGGTTCCACTCAAAACGGGGCCCAAGTTGGGTCCAAGTGGTGGCTCAGCCTTTTGCTGGCTGTCTGCAAAAAGGTAAATTTCACTAATAATGCACCTAACCAAAGGTGCAAAGCTGTTCAGACCAGAGAGAAATGGGAGACCCCTTCCAGGTGTCAGCACATATATTTTAGGGTAAGTTATGATTGCCTTTATCATAAGCTTAGCTCATATGGAGGCAAAATAGTATTAATTGTCCTATTTTGTTGTTTTAAAAATCCAATCACATAACTTGATTTGGTGACCTCCTGGGACAGTGAATTCCATGGATTAACTATAAGCTATAGAAAGTAGTAAATTGTTTTACAGTTACCAAATGTACTGCTCTGTAATTTATCAAGTGTCTATATTGCTACTGTACTATACAGCAAGGTAAAAAGGAAGGACTGCTCAGAATTTGGGGGAGGGATAGCTCAGTGGTTAAACCCAGGGTGGTAAATTCACTCCTTGAGGGGACAAGGATCTGGGGCAAAATCAGTACTTGGTCCTGCTAGTGAAGGCAGGGGCTGGACTCGATAACCTTTCAGGGTCCCTTCCAGTTCTATGAGATAGGTATATCTCCATATATTATATTATTTAATTCACTATGCTTTTCATGGCTTTTAATACCACAGCAGCACTCCATCCTGAACCTCTGCCAATCCAGTAAATAAGAGACTAACAAATATTTTCAGAAGTTGAACAAACTTTGTTTACCTGAAGACATATTTACTGCTTGGCCAATCATCACAAATCTGTTTGTCATCTCTCCAAAGACAATGATTAAAAGTGGCAGCCCTGTTCCATTTGCAACAGCTGCAATCAAACCTATTATCATCAAAATGATATCCAGCCAATCGGCATACCCAAACTACACAAATATAAAGGAAAACGTATTAATTGAAGGTTGAAAAATTCACATAATTTTGACAATACCCTCCTAAGACACATAGAATAGGATTTGTTTTTACATAGCACCATTCGTGATTTGGGTATCCCAAAACGCATTATGAAGCAATGAATTAGATAATGTGAAGGCAAACACAACATTTCGGATGCACTTTGAAAAAGCTTACACACAGTTTTAGGCCAGTTTTGATTGAGGGAGTTAGGACATGTTGGCAGAATGGCAGGATGAATCCCCTAATCTGCAGAAAAAAGAATATGTCTTATATTTTTCACAAAGTGATAACATCACCTGTGCAACTCACTGCCTCTCTGTGTGCATTCTACTACATCCCATATTTACTCAGTGCATTTAAAATGTAAACAAGAACAGGTAGTTGACAAACATTTGGCTGCTGCCTACCAATAGAAACGGGTATGTAGCAGTTATCACATTTAAGGAAAACACTGCACTTGTTTCCCTGGATAATTCATGAGATATTATAAAATTATCTCCAGTTGAGAGGCCAGGGCAAGGCCCTACTTACCGCATATGCTTCACTTCAGTCCTTAACATGGGTGAATTTCACTCTGTCATGGTGCTAGTGCTGAAACATCGTCAAGCACTGGCAGTTAGCTGTGGGGGAACTTTGCACAACAGGCCATATTTTTAAAGAGGGAAGCCTGAGATCAACGCACAAGAATGGCTGTGCGGCAATACTAAGTTTTGCACAGACCTCTTTCCTCCCTTTCGAAATGCAGTATTGTGGTTGCGCATTAGTCTGTCACCATAATGTACAACAGGCAAAGAAAAGGAACAATGAGAAATATAAATCAAACCAATAAACTATGCACTAACCAATTTCAAAATGCCAACCATCTTTTCCTTTGACTTCTCATTTTTCTTTCTAAAGAGATTAATGCAAAATTAATCCAGGCCTTTTCTTGAAAGGCAGGGCAAGACATTTAACAATGTATTAAGATCAAGGAACCCCTACTTTTTCTTGTTCTTCTGTAATTGGTCATTTTGCTCAGGTTTTTCATCATGCTGGAAAGTAGGATTGCCATAGCCATTCCTTGCAGATTCTGTGGAGGGGAAAGTAGGTTTTGCTTTCACAAATAGTAAGGACTTTTAAATCAGCTTCTTATGAAGCACCTTAAATCCCTTTCTGAATTATCGGAGCACGAAAACAGTTGATTTTTTTAAAGCAGGAAAACTACATTTTTTCTCATGCTCTTGAAACAGCTCAGTAACTTTCAATTTTTTGCTCCCAAAAGATAACACCCAAGCAGAGAACAAACATCATTTTAAGCCCCAAAAAACTAATTTTAAGGGAAGTCATTAAAGACTACCTTGGGCCTCAGTCTTGCAAAAACTGAGGGTATGCCTAAGTGTATGTCTACACTAGAAGTGCTACAGTGGCACAGCTGCAGCTATGCTCTCTGTAGCATATACACTTACTACAATGATGGAAGGGATTAGTGAATCCACCTGCTACGTTGATGGAAGAGTTCTTCTGTCAACCTAATGGTGTCTACATTGGGGCTTAGGTCGGCTGATCTAGGTCTCGCAAGAGCATGAACTTTTCACACCTCTGAGAAACGTAGTTAGGTGGACCTAACTTTTAGGTGTAGACCAGGCCTTTGTCTTTGCAGGATTGGGGCCTTAGAGTAGAACAGACATCTTATTATTTGTCGGTATTTCAGTAGTACCTACAGCCCTCAACCCTACTGTGCTATGACTATACAAACATAAGCAAAAAAAGAGGATCTCTGCCCAAAAGAGTTTATAATCAAGGAATAAGATGAGAAATAACAAGTGGATGAAAGAAACAGGCAGAGGAATCAGAACAGAATAGTGAGGTGACTGTGAACTATAGGATAAGATGGTCACAACACACCAGCTGTCTATCCTATCTCAACCTGAACTACAACTACTGTGTTTTCCATCACTAGTTTTTAGAACACCTTTGTAGAGACTTACAGGACACTATTATGTTTGTTTTGATTATAGAACAATTCAAATGCAGTTAACTGGTTCCTGACTCACATAGTGGAGGATTTGCACACTTAGGCCCCATTGCTGATGCATGTAAATAACTTTAGGCATGTGAGCAGCCACATTGAAACTCAATGGGACTTTTCATGTGCATAAATGCTCGCAGGATGGGAGCCTTAGTTATTGTTAAGTTAGAGTGCCTCACTAGGCACACCAAGGTCACTTAAGTTGGTAGTAATGCCACACAGAGCTACGCCCAGCCAGTTCTGTGACTAAGTTAAAAGAGAATACATGTATTCAGTGCTAGCTAAGAATATTTTCTGAATGCTGTTTCCTCCACATAGATTCCCCAAGAAGCGTCCATACTCGCTGGCTAAACACACCACAGAATAAAGCTTAATAGCCAGAGTAGCATGATTTATGGAGGACGATGGGAGGGCTGATCTGTTTTCCATAGAAATCCCTCATGGCTACTAGACAAGATTCAAAATGTGGCTTAGTTTTGTGGCAATGGAGTACATCCTTCCAACAACTAGCCTAACATTCAAAAGAAGAAACAACTAACCGAAAAACTTACTAGGATTAGGTGGTTCCTTTTCTGTGTAATTTATGAAATCATCCTTCATTGTGTTATTCTGTTGTATGGTTATTAGACTTGCAGAAGTAAATCACTTTGGGTAAAATCTGCATACACAAGGAAACAGCACAACCTTTCAGAGACAATAGCCATTCAAAGAGTTCACATTAAGATATGTTTATGTTTCTTTATTGTTTCCTTTCAACAACTTTTCCTAGGGAAGAAAAAATATTTATCATTACATACTACTTTTACATCAGGGTAAATTACTTTTCTAAAGAACTATGTTCATTTTTAAAAATTAGGACAACAATGCGGCCTGCTTCCTGGGGGTACTCAGGGCTGTGGCCACCTGCCCTTAGCACCAGAAAGCCTTGTCTGTGCCTGATGGGGGTCAGCTCCCCAACTCCAGTGGCCACAGGCAATACAAGCACTCCCCTCTAGGCCTAGGCAGGCCCTGCTGTCTCTTTACAGGTTAGCGATAGGCACATTCCAACCCCTGAGCTCTCCGACCATCTCCCTGCAATGTGAAGCCCCTGCTCCACTGCAAACTCACAGTATTTACAGATTTGCTGTTTGGAAAGGAACAAAACACCCCAGCTTACCAGTTCCAGCTCAGATCACCTCTTTGCTTAACACATGACACTTAGATACATTTATAGTGAAAACGAGCAAAAGTTTATTTAACGAAGTAGAGATGTAATCCCCCCTTTCAATGTTGGTTTAGAACCTGAATGCAGTGCAAACAGGAGAGGGGTACCTCACAGTTTTTGGACAGTTCCAAAGTTTCGGTCACCCTGGGCTCATTTTACTGAGCTGCTGGTAGGTTCCTGACTCCCCCTACTCATATGCTAAAGGATCTAACTACTTGGCCTTGCTTCCAGTGAGACAAGGGATAACCACACTAAGGCTGTGGCTACAGCACTTGAACTCACAAATAATTCAAACTCACACAAGCAAACACATTAAAAACAATAACTATAAACTTTATGTAAGGACGTGACCAAATAGAAATAGACAATCAGTGAAAATATTAAATTATTAAAATGATTAGAGATCAATAATGCTTTGTAATTACTATAGGCTCTGCCAAGAGGCATGGTAGGTCACGTGACCACACACTCTCTCAATGTTCCTAAACAAAAGTGTCTCTTCCCACACCCACACCCAGTTCTGTCTCTCCCCCACATCTCAGGTGGTGCATGTGGAGACATGTTGCAGGCCAGTAAGGAGATGCTGTTAGAAACACACCTTATTATACTGGGAATTGGCAGTGCAGGTCTTGATGATCCAGGTAGATGAAAATCCTTCCGCAGATGCAATGTGCCTTCATGGTGCAAAATTACAACCTAACTGCCCATATAACTCTAAGGGCTTGGCTACACTTGCGAATTAGAGCGCATGAAAGCAGCCACGGGTGCCCTCGCTCACTACCTGTCCACACTGGCAAGGCACGTAGAGCGCTCTGACTCAGCAGCTAGAGCACTCCTGGTACTCCACCTCGGTGAGTGGAATAACGTTTGATGCACCCCCACTGGAGCGCTGCGGCGCCAGTGTGAATGGGATGTTGCATTACTGCGCTCTGATCGGCCTCCGGAAACATCCCATAATTCCCTTAAGTCAAGTGGCCACTCTTCTCATTGTTTTGGAATCTCTACAGAAATGCGTATATGCCCTTTCAAAGCTCTGTTTCTGACAGCCGGTATGCTTACCTGTTCTGAGACAAAGCAACCATTACTGTGGAATGCTGGGGGTGGGGGGGAAGGGATGGTGTCTGCTGCTGTCTGAATTTACAAGACAGCATGCCCCAAAAACCCACTCTCTCCCCCCACATACATACAACACACTCCCTGTCACACTCCATCCTGCCCCCATTTGAAAAGCACGTTGCAGTCACGTGCATGCTGGGATAGCTGCCCATAATGCACCGCTCCCAATGCTGCTGCAAATGTGGCCACGCCAGTGTGCTTGAAGCTGTCCGTGTGGACAGACTGCAGCGCTTTCCCTACTGCGCTCTCCGAAGGCTGGTTTAACTCAAAGCACTCTACATTTGCAAGTGTACCATGATCTAATACAGGATACCTCCTCCGGTTCCATTTCTGGCTGAGTGGTGAGGAGACTGATTCAGGAAAGCAGGTCCTGCCTAGGGATCACTGGATATGGATTAACCGCCCACTCCCTTCTGACAGTGCTCACAGTCTTTAAAGCTTGGAACCCATGGGTTCTAAAATCCCGGATCTGGTGTGGGCTGGCTGCAGGACAGGCAGGCTGGAAGCAGTGAATGGCAGGAGAGACAGGCTGTCTCCTCGGGTCGCTGGCAGGCGGCGACAGGCGGATTGTCCCCTCCTGGGGCTTTTCTGCAGGCTGGGGTTACAAGTTAGGCCAGTTGCTGGGCCTGGAAGTGCTGTGCTGGCAGACTGCAGGCAGACCTGCTCTCCCCTCTGCTTCCCAATTGGTCTCTCCCACATGGCGGGAAAGCAAAGCTATTCATAGCCTTCCTCCTGCTTTCCCAGGCCTCCAGGACTCCCAGGGGGATTTAAAGTAGGGTTACCATACGTCCTCTTTTTCCCGGACATGTCCAGCTTTTCGGCAGTCAAACCCCGGTCCGGCGGGAATTGCCAAAAAGCCGAACATGTCCGGGAAAATGGCCGCTCTGCTCCTCCCCGACTCTTCGGCTCTGTTTAAGAGAAAGTGCCCAGCTGGGGGCGCAGGGTCCGGAGGCATAGGGGCTGCCTGAAGCCGGTAGCGCTCGGGCAGCTCGGCTCTGTTTAAGAGCCGAGCTGCCCGAGCGCTACCGGCTTCGGGCGGCCCCCGTGCCTCCGGACCCTGTGCCGCTGGAGCCCGGGAGGGGAAGTGCCCGGCTGGGGGCGCAGGGTCCGGAGGCATAGGGGCTGCCCAAAGCCCGAGCGCTACCGGCTTCACGGTTTGCCGGGCAGCCTCCAGAACCTGCGCCCCGGCTGGGCGCTTCCCCTCCCGGGCTCCAGCTGCGCTGGGGAAGCGCCAGCTGGGGGCGCAGGGTCTGGGGGCTGCCCGGCAAACCCTGAAGCCAGTAGCACTGGGGCAGCCCTTTCCGCCTGGCTGGGAGTGGGAGGGAGGAGGGGCGGAGTTGGGGCGGGGCTAGGGGTGGGGAAATGGGCAGGGCCAGGGACCGAGGAGGGTCCTCTTTTTTTATTTATGAGATATGGTAACCCTATTTAAAGGGCCAGGAGCTCCCGGCCGCCCCGCTACCGCCCTGGGCCCTTTAAATCACCGCCAGAGCCCCGCTGCCGGAGCCCTGGGGTACATCTGCTGAAGCCACTGCCCTTCATCCTGCCCTTTTTAGCTGTAAGATTCTGCGGTCTGCTTTTGACAGGGGTTAAAAAATGGCAAAGAGGGCGAATTGGAGGAGGGGGGTGGCCAGGGTGTGAGCAGGGGGTGGAAATGTACTGGTCATGGGGGTCAAGCAGCTGGAGGCAGCATTAGGAGAGGGGCTAAAGGGAAAATCAGGGATGGGGAGGAAGGCGAAGTTAAGCACAGGAGTGAGGCTCTGGCAGAGGGTGTCACAGGGCAAAACCCGGCACAGGCAGGGGCAGAGGGGTAGCAGTTACCCCAGTGACATTGCGACACCCGTGTTTGCAAAAATGGTGGGGGGGTAAAGGGGCTTTTTTTATTTCCCCTCTCACAGACAGCACCTCTCAGCATCGGCTTCCCAGGGTTGGGTTCTTACAGACACAGGCATACCAATGCAACTCCTCTTTGTCTGATCTAATCTACTGAGACTATGTCTACACTACATTGTCGCGGGTGCCAATGCTCCTGGTAATCCACCTCGATGACGGGATTAGCTCTGAGCACTGGGAGCCGAGCCTGTCCACACTAGTGCTTTAAAGTGCTCAAACTTGCTGCGCTTGGTGTGTGTGTGATTTTTCACACCCCTGAGCCAGCAAGTTAGAGCGCTTTAACTGCCAGCATAGTATCTGATTGCATAGAGTCTCCTAGCAGTTGTCTTATCTGTTTCATAGATTCATAGATTCTAGGACTGGAGGGGACCTCAAGAGGTCATCGAGTCCAGTCCCCTGCCCGCATGGCAGGACCAAATACCGTCTAGACCATCCCTGATAGACATTTATCTAACCTACTCTTAAATATCTCCAGAGATGGAGATTCCACAACCTCCCTAGGCAATTCATTCCAGTGTTTAATCACCCTGACAGTTAGGAACTTTTTCCTAATGTCCAACCTAGACCTCCCTTGCTGCAGTTTAAACCCATTGCTTCTGGTTCTATCCTTAGAGGCTAAGGTGAACAAGTTTTCTCCCTCCTCCTTATGACAAGTGATGGCAGAAGCCGGAAAAGCCGACGACCCTTCAGCCCTGGGGTATAGCTAGAAGATGCCCTCAGAGACACAAGATGCACTCCCCTCCCTGCTAATCCAGCCAGGTAGGCAGGGCTCTTCCCCTTGGCTTGGCAAGCACAAACCTGGTGTGTATATCCGTATTGTAGAAGACCTCTCAAACAAACCTGGCCCTGTGGTCCACTCTGTCCTGTGCTGTGTAGGGCTGGCTCCCACCTAGGGTGGGTCAAAGATCCAACTCCCTGAAGGATACTATCAGTATTCTCTGAGTCTGACAACTTACATACATCTACAAAATCACAGCCACCTCCTCACTTCCATCCCAAAGGGGTTTCCAGACCCACTCCATACCAGAGAGACCCCACTGCTGTCTGAGCTCTGCCCCACACCAGCCTCATCTGCTTCTGAGAGAATGGGCACTGAAGCAGCATCGCTGCTGTCCGCAGACATGGCCTCTGAGGTCTCAACACCAAGCCCGCTCTCCGAAGGTTCTTCCTGTGCCAGATGAGGGGCCGCATCGCTGCTGCTCTCCACTTCATTCTCCTCCGCCTCCATGCCCAATTTCCCTGGGTCCCTTAAGTGTGACCGGTGCAGCTGTTGCTGGGATTCCCTGAATTTTTAAATTTAATTTTTTCTTCTCATTTTAGAGCTGACTGAATTTCTAGCCTAGTGTCAAAACTTTGTTTTGAGTCAATCCACCAATGGGGATTGCATTTTTGGAACCGTTATTTTGCCTCTCAGTCTAGCCCTTAGTGTTTTTCCGCATGCCATTGTGTACAACTTAATTCTCAAATATTCAATAAAGGCAGTATATTATCTCCTATAACGTCTTTTTCCCTGGAAAAAAATCTATTGTAATTACTGCCATCATGGGTCAGACCAATAGTCCATCTAATCAAGTATCCTGTCTTGTGACAGTGACCAATGCCAGGTGCTAATTTGGGAATGATCAGTCCAGGCAATGACTCACTGAACCATCCCATTGTCCACTCCCAGAATCAGAGCCAGAGCAACCCATTAAGCGACCTAGGCGGTCGCCTAGGGCACTACAATTTGGGGGGCGGCGACCGCGGTGGTATTTTGGTGGCGGGACCTTCCACCACCTCTGTGGGGGGGCGGCGGCAATTCAGGGCGGGACCTTCCACCCCCTAGGGCGGCAGAAAAGCCAGCGGCGCTCCTGCCCAGCATGAGTTATACACCCTCGAGTCAAGAAATTTTAATAAATAAATGATATCTTTTTATGTGCCTCTTTGTTCTTGAGCCTGTAGGGTGCAGTAAGGCCAGTTCCAATGCCTTGAGCCTAAGCACCTGAATGAATCTTAGTCTACCCTCATACAGTTCCTGTTACCTCTCCCAAACATTTAATATACACAAGGCCATATCTACACTTTAAGTGTGGGTTAACTCAACTGATGTCAGCATAGAGTCACTACGTCACTTGTGTGCATGCCTCCTGGACTCCTTGTCTCAGCAGTCAGGGTACTCACCAGAAGCACTTGTATAAAGTTAGAGTGAGGTGCACCAGAAATAGCTATCCCACTGTATTTTGAGAAGCTTTGTTTTGGCAATGTATGCTGGGTACCAAACAGGTGAGATGGGGTGGTTGTGGCCATGGGATCCAACTTCTTATAATGCATTGTTAACCATTCACTAGTTTTATATGTATCCCATACATAAATGTATACATAATGTTTACACCTTTTTTTATAAACCCACTAACCTGCCTGGCCCTCCTCACTGTCTGCCATCTCACACAGAATCATGGAACTTGCATGGCTCTGCACTATTGTCATGAGCGTTTGCACCCAAAGGTGCATGCTCCTTTACTGTTTGCAGATCAACAAACATACATGTGGGGTGTGACATTATACTCTACATTCTTTATGAAAATATGCTTATGATATGGATATGACATAGCTAATATATACTTTATGCAAGATGGCTGATGTAGGGTATCATTGCAAAATTCAAGACCTATTGACTGTGTTTATCCAACCTGTATGCATGTAACATTTTTATCTGAGGCTTGAAATATTGAGCATGCCTCTGTATTTCAAATGTGTCTCTGTATTTCAAATGAAGTAAAAATCTTAAGTGAATCAGCATGTTCCATAGAATCTCTATGGATAGTAATTTCATGCTCTAATAAGAACATAACATGAGGGATCTATTATCGACCACCTGACCAGAACAGTGATAGTGACGATGAAATGCTGAGGGAGATTAGAGAGGTGATCAAAATTAAGAACTCAATAATAATTGGGGGGGGGGGTTCAATTATTCCCATATTGACTGGGAACATGTCACCTCAGGACGAAATGCAGAAACAACATTTCTCGATACTTTAAAGGACTGCTTCTTGGAGTAGGTGGTACAGGAACGCACAAGGGAAGAGGCAATTCTCGATTTAGTCCTGAGTGGAGCGTAGGATATGGTCCAAGACATAACTATAACAGGACCGCTTGGAAATAGTGACCATAATATAATAACTTTTAACATTGCTGTGGTGGGAAGAACACCTCAACAGCCCACCACTGTGGCATTTAATTTCATAAAGGGGAACTATGCAAAAATGAGGGGGTTAGTTAAACAGAAATTAAAAGGTACAGTGACTAGAGTGAAATCCCTGCAAGCTGCATGGACACTTTTCAAAAGACACCATAATAGAGGCCCAACTGAAATGTATACCCCAAATTAAAAAACACAGTAAAAGAACTAAAAAAGAGCCACTGTGGCTTAACAACCACGTAAAAGAAGCAGTGAGATAAAAAAGTATCTTTTTAAAAGTGGAAGTCAGTTCTAGTCTGGTAAATAGAAAGGAGCATAAACACTGCCAAATTAAGTGTAAAAATGTAATAAGAAAAGCCAAAAAGGAGTTTGAAGAACAGCTAGCCAAAAACTCAAAAGGTAATAACAAAATGTTTTAAGTACATCAGAAGCAGTAAGACTGCTAAACCATCAGTGGGGCCCCTGGACGATCGAGTTACAAAAGGAGCACTTAAAGACAATGAAGTCATTGCAGAGAAACTAAATGTATTCTTTGTTTCAGTCTTCACAGCTGAGGATGTTAGAGAGATTCCCAAACCTGAGCCGGCTTTTGTAGGTGACAGATCTGAGGAATTGTCACAGATTGACATGTCACTACAGGAGGTTTGGGAATTAATTGATAAATTTAACAATAACAAGTCACTAGGACCAGATGACATTGACCCAAGAGTTCTGAAAGAACTCAAATGTGAAATTGCAGAACTACTAACTATGGTTTGTAACCTGTCCTTTAAATCAGCTTCTGTCCCCAATGACTGGAAGATAGCTAATGTAATGCCAATATTTAAAAAGAGGTGATCCTGGCAATTACAGACCGGTAAGTCTAACATCAGTACCGGGCAAATTAGTTGAAACAATCGTAAAGAATAAAATTATCAGACACATAGAAGAGCATAAATTGTTGGGCAAAAGTCAACATGGTTTCTGTAAAGGGAAATTGTGACTTACTAATCTATTAGAGTTCTTTGAAGGGGTCAGCAAACATGTGGACAAGGGGGATCCAGTGGACATAGTGTACTTAGATTTCCAGAAAGCCTTTGACAAGGTCCCTCACCAAAGGCTCTTACGTAAATTAAGTTGTCATGGGATAAGAAGGAAGATCCTTTCAAGGATTGAGAACTGGTTAAAAGACAGGGAACAAAGGGTAGGAATAAATTATAAATTTTCAGAATGGAGAGGGTTAACTAATGGTGTTCCCCAAGGGTCAGTCCTAGGACCAATCCTATTAAACTTAGTCATAAATGATCTGGAGAGAGGGGTAAAAAGTGAGGTGGCAAAGTTTGCAGATGATACTAAACTGCTCAAGATAGTTAAGACCAAAGCAGACTGAAGAACTTCAAAAAGATCTCACAAAATTAAGTGATTGGGCAACAAAATGGCAAATGAAATTTAATGTGGATAAATGTAAAGTAATGCACACTGGGAAAAATAATCCCAACTATACATACAATATGGAGGGGGCTAATTTAGCTACAACTAATCAGGAAAAGGTCTTGGAGTCATTGTGGATAGTTCTCTGAAGACGGCCACGGAGTGTACAGCAGCAGTCAAAAAAGCAAACAGGATGTTAGGAATCATTAAAAAGAGGATAGAGCATAAGATGGAGAATATCTTATTGCCCTTGTATAAATCCATGGTACGCCCACATCTTGAATACTGCGTACAGATGTGGTCTCCTCATCTCAAAAAAGATATACTGACATTAGAAAAGGTTCAGAGAAGGGCAACTAAAATGATTAGGGGTTTGGAACGGGTCCCATATGAGGAGAGATTAAAGAGGCTAGGACTTTTCAGCTTGGAAAAGAGGAGACTAAGGGGGGATATAATAGAGGTATATAAAATCATGAATGATGTGGAGAAAGTGAATAAGGAAAAGTTATTTAATTGTTCCCATAATATAAGAACTAGGGGCCACCAAATGAAATTAATGGGCAGCAGGTTTAAAACAAATAAAAGGAAGTTCTTCTTCACACAGTGCACAGTCAACTTGTGGAACTCCTTGCCTGAGGAGGTTGTGAAGGCTAGGACTGTAACAGGGTTTAAAAGAGAACTGGATAAATTCATGGAGGTTAAGTCCATTAATGGCTATTAGCCAGGATGGGTAAGGAATGGTGTCCCTAGCCTCTGTTTGTCAGAGGGTGGTGATGGACGTCATGAGAGATATCACTTGATCATTACCTGTTAGGTTCACTCCCTCTGGGGCACCTGACATTGGCCATTGTCAGTAGACAGGATACTGGGCTGGATGGACCTTTGGTCTGACCCAGTACAGCCATTCTTATGTTCTTATGCTCTGTTAGATGAGGCCAGACAATGTTAATGGCTTATTGAAGGAATGCACAAACACATAAAGATTACCCCAGGAACTGTGTGCAATAGGAACCTCTGAATGATAGTGCTATACAAAGGCCATCGGATGTAGCTAACTGCTACAGAGAGCAGTCTCACGTACCTACGCTGTGAGAAACTGCTATCCGTAGGAATTAGCTTCATCAGATTGCAGTGTTACAGGTCTCCCATGACCTTCTCATAAACAAATGATGGAAATGCAACCTAGATGGAGCTAAAATAAGATGGGTGCAAAACTAGTTGGAAAACAGTTCCGACAGTAGTTATCAGTGATTCACAGGCTGAAAGGGCTGAGTCAGGCTGAAAGGGCATAACACATGGGTCTCTCTAAGGATCAGTTCTAGATAAGTTTCTAGTCAAAATCTGAATCAGTGATTGAGATAATGGCATAGAGAGTACAAGTATAAAGTTCATGAATGATAACAAGCTGCACACATAGTAAATGGGAAATGACTTCCTAGGAAGGACGACTGCGGAAAGAGGTCTGGGGGTCATAGTGGACCACAAGCTGGATACGAGTACTGTGGAAAGGGATGTATTCCAAAAAAACAGAACATCACTCTGGGATATCCACTCTACTCTGCGCTGATTAGGTCTCAACTGTAGTAAAAATTGGAGAGAGTCCAGAGAAGGGGGAAAAAACTAAGGTCTAGAAAACATGACCTATGAGGGAAGTAGCATCTTTTTACAAAATAGGGTTACCATTCGTCCGGATCCCCCCAGACATGTCCGGCTTTTTGAGCTAAAAATAGTGTCCGGGGGGAATCTGTAAATGTCCAGACTTCGCCCCAACCCCCGCAGAGCGTGCGGGGCTAACAGGGCAGCCGGCCGGATGGTGCCACTTACATGGGGCTCCGACAGCCAGAGAGAGCCCCTCCTCCACTTCCCCCTCCTCTCCCCTGCAGCTGAGAGCACTCCCTTCCTCCCTCCCTGCATTCAGAGATCGCCTCCGGCAGTCTGGAACTCCTCCCCCGCTCCTCCTCCACTGCTGCCCAGCCTGCCAGGACCTTCCTGAGCAAGCTTACAGAGACGTTAGACGAAGGCCAACAATAAGGAGGCTAGGGGGTCGGAGAAGGGGCAGGGAGGTTTTGGATGGGGCAGTCAAGAGACCAGGGGTCGGAAGTTCGAGGGGGGCTTGGATAAGGTTTTGGGCAGTCAGGGTACAGGTAGGGGGTAGGGTCCTGGGGGGCAGTTGGGGGGGGGTCTTAGGAGGGGGCAGTCAGGGGACAAGGAGTGGGAGGGGGGTTGGGAGTTCTGGGAGCGGGGCTGTCAGGGGGCAGGAGTGGGGAGAGGGATCGGAGCAGTCAGGGGACAGGAAGAAGAGGGGTTTAAATGGGTCGGGAGTTCGGGGGGGGCTGTCAGGGGGTGGAGAGTGGTTGGATGGGGCGTGGGAGTCCCAGGGGTCTGTCTGGGGGTGGGGGGGTGGATAAGGGTTGGGGCAGTCAGGGTACAGGTAGGGGGTAGAGTCCTAGGGGGCCAGTTAAGATGCGGGGAGGATCTCAGGAGGGGGCAGTCAGGGGACAAGAAGCAGGGAGGCTTAGGTAGGGGGTGGAGTCCTGGGGGACAGTTGGGGCACAGGTCCCAGGAGGGGGCAGTCAGGGGACAAGGAGCAGGGGGAGGGTTAATGGTTCTGAGGGGGGGAAGGGAAGGGGCAGGGCGGGGCTAGGGCAGGATGGGGGCAGGGCTCCACCGTCCTCTTTTTTGCTTACTGAAATATGGTAACCCTATACAAAAGCTGTTTCTTACAACCTATACATATAAATAACTGCTACAGATAGCACATTTCTACACGTAGCAATTTCACATACATTCTAGTGCAAGAAACTGCTACCCGTAGGCATTTGCTACATCAGGTAGCAGTTTACTACAATAGCAGTTTCTTATAATCCATTACCCAGGTCCGGCTCCAGGCACCAGCCGAGCAAGCTGGTGCTTGGGGCGGCAGATTGTTGGAGGCGGCATTCCGCCCAATCCTAGGGCAGCAGGGCCGCTTCTTGCTTGTGTGTTTGTTTGTTGCGCCTCTGGCGGCCCTGTAGGGGGCGGCGGCGGGGAGGACGGGAGCGCCCTGCAGCAAGCCCGGCAGTCCGCGTCCTTCCCTCCCAGACTACCGGAGCGGCGCGGAGCCTCCCGGCAGGCAGCACACCGGTCGGGGCCGCGTGGTAGCGCCCCGCTGAAGCCCTGGCCGCCCCCCTTTTCTCGTCCCCGCCCCAGCTAGCCGGGCACGTCTGCAGCGCAGGGAGTCTCCCTGCACCTGGCTCCTGCCGCGCCGCAGGTTTTTTTTTTTTTTTTTTTTTTGCTTGGGGCGGCCAAAAAGCCAATAGCAGTTTCTTATAATCCATTTCCTATCGGTAACTGCTACCAGTAGCACAGTCCTACCCAGAGCAGTTTAATACACTACACCGGTCTCGTCCCGGATAGGCTCGGATCCCGTTACTTTCACCTCCGCCCCCCGCAGTGGCCACGATCCCTTTGCTTTCAGTCCCAGCGGCCAGGGCTCCCTTGGTGCGTGTCCCTCCGAGCTGCCATTGGCCATGGAGCGCGCAGCCCCCAGAGACGCGGCCCCGCTCCTGCCGGGGAAGGTGCCCCGCTGCCCGCGTGCGGCGGCCGGGGAGCGCCGCTGAGCCCCCGTGGGAGGAGAGCGAGGAGCGCGGAGGGGCTGGGCGGGGGCTTTGCTCGGACACGCCGCTGGCGCCAGAGCGGCTGGAGCTTCCCCATCGCTCAGCCCTGGGCCGACCCCAGGCGGCTCCTGCCCGGGGCGGGGGGTGTGACTGTGGGGGCAGCTCGGTAAAGCCTGTCTCGGGGGATGGGAGAGATTCCGCAGCAGGAGACTGGCCCCGTCCCAGCGGTTCTGAGCCTCACCTGCCCGCTGCTCCCAGAGCGGGTGTGACTGCGGAGTGCCCACACCTGCCTTCACTCCCTAACCAAGGCAGAGTCCCCGGTGTGGTGTGTCCCAGACGCTGCTCTTCCGAAACCTCAGTGCCCGCGTTACCCTGCCCTTTATAAACAGCAGGCTGCTTCCCGCCGCCCAGTTTTCAGCTACCTTGTTTCCCTTCCTCCACATACCGAAGGATCAGGTTTCAAAGTAATGCTCTGGGGCCCCCTTTCCACATCTCCTATCAGTGATTCCTTCCCCACAGTTACCCCCCGCCCAAAAGAAGAAAACCATGTCTGGTGAAGACAAGCCGCTCTGGGGACCAGAAATGGGTAAAAGGACTAAAGCCTCCAATTGTGGTTCTTTCCTGCTTAAATGAGTTTAAATGTCTCCTAAGAAGTTCAGAGAGTTGATTCAGAAAAACATCTCAAAGCTCAGATTCTTCACCACACTTGTAGGGACGTCTATCAGTTACTATAGGAAAACTTATGCAGATCTTACAGTACCCTGGGACTCCCCACCCCTTTCCACTGTGCAAAAACAAAATCCGATAATTATCTTCCCATCCATCTGGGTGCTGATATCATCCTCATCATGCTGGAATCTGAGTGCCCAAGGTTTTTGGAAAGTCAGGGAAACCAGTGGTAGTTTTGCCTGATTAAGGTGTTCAGGCCTGGGCCCTGGGTGATGATTCCTCTTTTCATTTCCTTCCCCCCCCCCCCCCCCCCCAAGGTTCAGGGTAAAATGATACAATTCCCTTTGAAAGAAAAGGCAACGTTTCCCATCGCTTTCTTCACCCCCCCCCCACACCATTACCTTTGACTTCAATATTGCTCAAAACCCTACACCTCATGTCTGTTTATTTCTAGGGCCCCGCGCTCTCATTACAATTACATTATTTTTTTAAGCTAGGCATTGTACAATACACATTGTGACAGGGACTGATTCTTCCTAAGAGTTTATTAACTCCTTGGCTTCCATAGCTCAGATGTCTGTGTCTATAGATTAGCAGGGGGCAAAGGTGAGAAGCACAAATACATGATTGTCCCAAGCCCCAAACTGTGTTAATCCCATGGAGTCAATGGAATTTTTGTCATTTCAGTGGGAACAGGAACAACTCCTGCATCCGCACTAGGAGCGTTTTGCAGGTGTAGTATACTGGTATAGCTTTACTGGCAAAGACTTTTCAAGAGTAGACCTGGCCATAGGTTTAGTTGTGCTCATGGTTGAAGTCAGATACCATAGCAATGAATGCCATATAACAATATAAGCAGAATTAAATGGGAAAGTCTTGATCAAAAGTTTGAATATGCTGAGCACCCACAACTCTTATTTGAAATCTCGAGGAGTTGTTGGGTGCTTAGCACATCAGAAAATTAGGCCATTTTACTATTATAGTAGAACCATGATTTTATGACCACCAATCTGACGAACAACCAGTTACAGGAATCATTTCTCCCCCCCCCCCCCCCCCCCGACTGGGGGAGGAAGTAGAAAATCACAGCATGAATGTGATCCGATGAAGAACAAGTTGACATCCCTTCACATTTTGAGGCCTTCTTCAGTGTGTTGGAAAATGTTTTGCTGTGGTTTGAAGGACAAGAAGAAAGTGATGCAGTGCACCATGCTGCAACTCACACTGTACCTACTGTCAGTTCGAGATATTCAATTTTATGAACTTTTCAATGTTATGAATTCCTCAGTCCCCAATTAGTTTGTCAAACAGAGGTTCTGCTCTTTTTGTGTGTGGACGCCCCAGCCAAGACTGGAGCCACATTGTGCTAAGCATTGTAAATATACGTTGTTCAACATTATCAAAATGCTTTTCCCCGCAAAATAAAATGTTGTCAAGGTTGACACAGTCCCACAGAAAGTTTAGATTTTGATGAAATGGCATTTTATGATGGGAAAATGTTCTACCTGAAAATTTTTGACCAGCTGTTAATAAGCAATTTTAAAAAATAAAGAACAGGGAAGCAAAGGGAAAGTGAGAGAAGGAGAAAGGGAAGAGTTGGCAAATAATTCCTGCAGTAACCCAATGAGATATAAGGGCCACACTTATCACTTGGTAGAAGACCAGGGAAAGTCAAAGCAAATTGCATTATTTTTTTAAACCTCCTTTATAAGTAAAAGATGACCACAATTATTTAAAAGTTGAACAGAACTGATAGTAGTGGACTGAAATAAATGCATTGGTAACTAGAACGGACATAAGCTTTTAAATACAGCTTCAGTATTTAACTGTTGTGGAAGAAACAAACTTTATTTTTAGGTTGGAAGCAATAAAATTAGAGAGAGCTTTATTTAGGACATGCAATTGTAAAGGAAGAACGTAGCTGACAGAGAGCATTTTTGTTTTAGTTTTTTTAAAGTACAAGCAATATTACACAAGCATTTATATATTTTAGTGACATGTATTAATTAAAAACATTCGTAGTTTGCTAATGTTATGTTTTGCTTATTTTTGTATTTTTTATTTTTGTTTTTAAATATTGCTATTTTAAGGCTGGGTTACATTGATTATTTTGCTGTTTTTATTTTCTTTTGACGTGAGCTTTGCTTTTATAGGTTCTGCGATATTAGGCTAAGACTTAGCTTAATATTTGCTTTGTTTTTGATACTTAAATGGCAACATAACCCCCCCCCTTTTTTTTTTTGCTTTTGCACTCCCCCTTTTGTGCTTTTTTTAGCATAACTAACATTTTTAAAATTTTAATTGCTTTGTATTTTGCTTTGTATTTTTGTTTTTAGTTTAGGAGGATTAGAATTAGCCTTATAAGTTTTAACTGGATATAACAATAATGCATGATTAGTATGAACATGAAAGGCATTTTTGTTATTACATTTATTACAACAACAATGACATATTTTTAGACTAAATAAAAGCAATACACCCATTAGTGTTTTTATTGTAATAATATGCTGGGGTTGTTTTACTGCCTTAGTTATATAGCACATTATACATATATAATGTACATTATAATTAGTACATAAAGTAAACACTTTATGGGCTGTATGGAAAGCATGTTTTTTTATTTAATATATATTTTGAAGCACATGGATTTGACCCTGCAAGTTAGAAATTTTTTGAACCTTTGGTAAGAGTAAGCGCAAATTTTGTAACTGGTTAGATATTAAAGTAGTTCAATTAAAAGATTTTGATACCTACGGTTTGATTTTAGGACTTGTTTGCAGGCCAATAAATAATGTGATTTTTCGCAGTTATGGTGAAATTTTTTAGATATTATGGTGAATTATTTAATTTTACATGCATTTTTTTTAAGGGCTTGGCAGGATTTGGTATGTGGGAGCCTACACCTCTCCTATCGGCCCATATGCTTGGAAGGAGCACTGCGAGTACTTGCACATTTATTTTGAAAATTTTTAAGTATGTTTTTATGGCCACAAATTAGATGGCATTTTTGAAGTACTAGTCAGGGCAGTGGGCCACGCTTGCTGCTTGAGATTATTTTGAATGGCCATTAGTTGGTCATTTAGGAAATTTTGAATTTTTGAACATGCTAGATTTTATTGCAATTTTTTTTGCCTTAGTGATTTTTAATATTATTTTTGTTAACAGCTTTTGGGTTATTAAACTAAGGGCAGAAATAACATGTAATTTACAAACTGTAGCTTGCACTTGGGTTAGCTGTCCTTTAGTAATAAGACCAGTGGCTTTTTTTAGTTGCTTTAATTTTGTATTATCTTGTTGGCCCTTAAGAATATTTCAAATTGCTGCTGCACTATTTGCACCATTTTATACGTGGTTAGCTAAGCTTTTTTTTTTTTTTTTAGAGGAGACCTGGGCTTTTTGCTGTGCTAGCCAAATAGCAGCCCCTTTGAGTAATTTAGATACATGAAAGTCATTTGAAAGATGTGTAGGGGCAGGGTAAATTTTACAGTTTTTAATGTGGCATTAATTATTGTTATTTGATATTTTAGTATATTTTGGGGGGGATAGCATTATATTATATTTATTGTTTAAATATTTTTAGGTACTTTTGAGAGGCATTAACATTAATAGCATAGGAAGGGGTATTTTGTAATATGGTACAGGTTAAATTATTAGTTACTGGGATTATTTTAGTACATGTAAAATATTTAGTAGCAGAACATACTCTTTGAGTATGAGTTTGATTATTTATTAATTGGGTAACCAAAACAATAAGGACTTTTTTTTATATACTATAGACTTTTTGTTTGGCCATTCTATTAACCCCATTATAAAACTTTAATTTTAAATTTTTGAAGCTTATTTGTAGTGATGTTATATATTTTTATTTGTTTTGATTAGTTTTTTTTCTATTTAATTGTTTGCTTATATGGGATATTTTTATAAACAATATTTAAATAAATTATCAATGTGTGAAGGCTTTGGCCATTGGGTTTTATTAGATATATGGCATTGTTTGTATTTGGATGTACTACAGGGGTAATAGTGTAATGGAGGAGATGGCGGGAGTAGTGGCAACAAGGTGCCTTTGGTATTTGTTATTTAAAATTTAATTAGGGAGGGCAATACATGCTGAAGGTACTTATTTAAAAACACAGGCCGCAGCCTGTAGAATAAACCCCAAAATTTAATTAATACCACATTCCTAAGCACGGGTTTTACAAGGTTTTTTTTTTGCCAGTGTATAATTTTTTGTTTTTTTTTTTATTAGGGTTAGTTAATAATATTTTTTGTAGTTAGGAATTTTTGGACTTTGGCAATTTTAGCGGAGTGAGGTTTTTTTTGTTTTTTGTTTTTTAAAGCAGTTGTGGCTTAGCATTATAAAGAGGAGAGGTCACCAGCACATTACCCTGTAGTGCTTTGGTTTTTGTAGCAAATACTGAATTCAGGTTAGCTTTGTCAGTGGACAAGGGAAAGGTTACTAGCACATTACCTTGTTTTTCTCTTTTGCTGTTTAGAAGGAAAAGAAATATTAGAAGGAGAGACAGGCTGATTAATAGTAGGAGTGGAATTATTTTGAAGCGGAGGGGTTTTTTTTTTGCAGTGAGAAACATGGGTCCAGGCAGTTAGTTTTTGGCACTTTAAAGTGGTTTTGGTAGTTAGCAGGACTTGGTAAGGGCCTTTTTAGCGTGGAGCCAAAGCAGTTTTTTGTTGGTGGACCTTTACATAGATCCAATTTTTTGGTTTTAAGGAGTGGCAGGGCTGCTAGGGTTTTTGGGTAGCACTTTTTTTATTTCTGAGAAAAGAAACCTAACACATTTTATTAATGCTTGGCAGTGTTTTGCAGATTTTACAGCTGCTTGGGCATATTTAAGTCCCCCCGCCCTTTTTTTTTTTGTTAGCCAATTTTTAGCTGTGAGCAGCGTCTTTGAATAGGGCCAGCATTTTATTTTCGGACTAAGCTTGCTAGCTATGGCTTTTTGGGTTTTTTTTTTTTGGTTGGTTGGTTTTGGGGGGGAAACTTTTTGTTTGTTTGTTGGGGGGGTTGGCTTTTTTTGATTTATAAGAAATTTTTATTATGGTGCATCGGGTTTTTTTCTCTCCCTTTTTTTTTTTAACCTGAGGGCATCATCACAACCCCTTAATCCGGACTGAACACACTTGTGTGCTTTTTTGAGGGCGTTACCACAACCCCTCAACTCAATAGGCTGACCTCACACTTTGGCTTACCCTGGGGCAACAACACATTTCCCAGTCCCGCATACGCATATTACTGACCTTACATGGGGCAACCAATTCCCCAACATTGTTCTGCGTCTGATCTTGTTGATGGGGGACTTCAACTATCCTGATGGGGGACTTCAACTATCCGGATATATGTTGGGAAAATAACACAGCGGGGCACAGACTATCCAACAAATTCTTGGACTGCATTGGAGACAACTTTTTATTTCAGAAGGTTGAAAAAGCTACTAGGGGGGAAGCTGTTCTAGACTTGATTTTAACAAATAGGGAGGAACTCGTTGAGAATGTGAAAGTAGAAGGCAGCCTGGGTGAAAGTGATCATGAAATCATAGAGTTTGCAATTCTAAGGAAGGGTAGAAGGGAGAACAGCAAAATAGAGACAATGGATTTCAGGAAGGCAGATTTTGGGAAGCTCAGAGAGCTGATAGGTAAGGTCCCATGGGAATCAAGACTGAGGGGAAAAACAACTGAGGAGAGTTGGCAGTTTTTCAAAGGGACACTATTAAGGGCCCAAAAGCAAGCTATTCCGCTGGTTAGGAAAGATAGAAAATGTGGCAAAAGACCACCTTGGCTTAACCACGAGATCTTGCATGATCTAAAAAATAAAAAGGAGTCATATAAAAAATGGAAACTGGGACAGATTACAAAGGATGAATATAGGCAAACAACACAGGAATGCAGGGGCAAGATTAGAAAGGCAAAGGCACAAAATGCGCTCAAGCTACGGGAATAAAAGGAAACAAGAAGACTTTTTATCAATACATTAGAAGCAAGAGGAAGACCAAAGACAGGGTAGGCCCACTGCTTAGTGAAGAGGGAGAAACAGTAACAGGAAACTTGGAAATGGCAGAGATGCTTAATGACTTCTTTGTTTCGGTCTTCACCGAGAAGTCTGAAGGAATGCCTAACATAGTGAATGCTAATGGGAAGGGGGTAGGTTTAGCGGATAAAATAAAAAAAGAACAAGTTAAAAATCACTTAGAAAAGTTAGATGCCTGCAAGTCACCCGGGCCTGATGAAATGCATCCTAGAATACTCAAGGAGCTAATAGAGGAGGTATCTGAGCCTCTAGCTATTATCTTTGGAAAGTCATGGGAGACGGGAGAGATTCCAGAAGACTGGAAAAGGGCAAATATAGTGCCCATCTATAAAAAGGGAAATAAAAACAACCCAGGTAACTACAGACCAGTTAGTTTAACTTCTGTGCCAGGGAAGATAATGGAGCAAGTAATTAAGGAAATCATCTGCAAACACTTGGAAGGTGGTAAGGTGATAGGGAACAGCCAGCATGGATTTGTGAAGAACAAATCATGTCAAACCAATCTGATAGCTTTCTTTGATAGGATAACGAGCCTTGTGGATAAGGGTGAAGCGGTGGATGTGGTATACCTAGACTTTAGTAAGGCATTAGATACGGTCTCGCATGATATTCTTATCAATAAACTAGGCAAATACAAATTAGATGGGGCTACTACAAGGTGGGTGCATAACTGGCTGGATAACCGTACTCAGAGAGTTGTTATTAATGGTTCCCAATCCTGCTGGAAAGGCGTAACGAGTGGGGTTCCGCAGGGGTCTGTTTTGGGACCGGCTCTGTTCAATATCTTCATCAACGACTTAGATATTGGCATAGAAAGTACGCTTATTAAGTTTGCGGATGATACCAAACTGGGAGGGATTGCAACTACTTTGGAGGACAGGGTCATAATTCAAAATGATCTGGACAAATTGGAGAAATGGTCTGAGTTAAGCAGGATGAAGTTTAACAAAGACAAATGCAAAGTGCTCCACTTAGGAAGGAAAAATCAATTTCACACATACAGAATCGGAAAAGACTGTCTAGGAAGGAGTACAGCAGAAAGGGATCTAGGGGTTATAGTGGACCACAAGCTAAATATGAGTCAACAGTGTGATGCTGTTGCAAAAAAAGCAAACATGATTCTGGGATGCATTAACAGGTGTGTTGTGAGCAAGACACGAGAAGTCATTCTTCCGCTCTACTCTGCTCTGGTTAGGCCTCAGCTGGAGTATTGTGTCCAGTTCTGGGCGCCGCATTTTAAAAAAGATGTGGAGAAATTGGAAAGGGTCCAAAGAAGAGCAACAAGAATGATTAAAGGTCTTGAGAACATGACCTATGAAGGAAGGCTGAAAGAACTGGGTTTGTTTAGTTTGGAAAAGAGAAGACTGAGAGGGGACATGATAGCAGTTTTCAGGTATCTAAAAGGGTGTCATAAGGAGGAGGGAGAGAACTTGTTCACCTTAGCCTCTAAGGATAGAACCAGAAACAATGGGTTTAAACTGCAGCAAGGGAGGTCTAGGTTGGACATTAGGAAAAAGTTCCTAACTGTCAGGGTGGTTAAACACTGGAACAAATTGCCTAGGGAGGTTGTGGAATCTCCGTCTCTGGAGATATTTAAGAGTAGGTTAGATAAATGTCTATCAGGGATGGTCTAGACAGTATTTGGTCCTGCCATGCGGGCAGGGGACTGGACTCGATGACCTCTCGAGGTCCCTTCCAGTCCTATAATCTATGAATCTATGAATCTATAAGCAAAAGTTCGCATGGCGTGAGCCCAAAGGGACAGACGGCCCCACAGTCAGTCCTCCTCCGACACCCCAGCAGAGATTTCAAAAGGTCTCTTGACGCCTGGGGTTCGAAGGAGAACGGTCTGTAGTATCAGACCGTTCTGTAGTAGTGGTCACTGCATCAGCTGGACATAGCCATCCGAGTCACACGGCACCAAATATTGTGGAAGAAACAAACTTTACTTTTAGGTTGGAAGCAATAAAATTAGAGAGAGCTTTATTTAGGACATGCAATTGCAAGGGAAGAACACAGCTGACAGAGAGCATCTTTGCCTTAGTTTTTTTAAAGTACAAACAATATTACACAAGCATTTATACATTTTAGTGGCATGTATTAATTTAACACATTTGCAGTTTGTTTATGTTATGTTTTGCTTTTTTTTAATTTTTGTTTTTAATTATTGCTATTTTAAGGCTGGGTCACACTGACTATTTTGCTGTTTTTATTTGCTTTTGATGTGAGCCCTGCTTTTACAGGCTCCGCAATATTAGGCTAAGACTTAGCTTAACAGATGCTTTGTTTTTGATACTTAAATGGCAACTTAAACTTTTTTTGCTTTTACACTGTCATGATCCACAACACTATAGTTTACAATAGTGTCTCCGCAGTATTTTGGGCCATTACTGTAGAATACTGTAGATTGTTCTGTTTATGATTTAAGGAAGGTGTGCGCTTTGGAAGGAAGAATGCCGTTTCCCTTTGTAGGTGTTCTATTTTATCAAACCACTCAATTAATTTTAAAAATCATCTTTGGTTAGAAATAGAAAATCTTCAGGCCCAAATGTCAGACTTTGAGGCCAAAAGCGACAACCGGATCATCTAGTCTGACCTGCTGTATATCACAGGCCACCAACACCCAGGCATTAAGCCCAACAACTGAAATTAGACCAAAATATTAAATCCCTCAGGAGATTAAACTGTCACAGGCAGAGAATAGGAGGCATGAAGGTGCACCAGGCATGGCAAGGAATTGAATTAATAAGATATACCCTGATGATTCTAACACAAGAACTGCACCACATGCTGCAGAGGAAGGCAACCCCGTCCCACCCCCAGCTAACTGCCAATCTGACCTGGGGAAGATGCCTTCCCCAACTCCACATATGGTGGTCAGTTAGACCCTGAGCATGTGAGCAAGAGCCAGCTGGCTAAGCACATAAGAAAATTTTCAGTAACAACTGAGAGCCGGGCCCATCTCATCCAGTGTCCCATCTCCAGCCATGGCCATCTCTGATGCTTTAGAGGAAGGAGATAAACACCAGAATACAATGCGGGGCTGGAGAAAATCCCTGCAGGTGACCAGCTGAGGTCTTTAAGCATGATATTTTAGGAACATAAAACATGAACCAGAAGGGACACTCAGGGCTGTGAAGCCAGCTCCCCTAACCAACCACATCATACAATCCCACTCATAAATTTGTCCAGCTCTCTCTTAAAATTAAGTTGCTTGTCCCAGAAACTCCTATTGTGAGGCTGTTCCAGAACTTCACTGTTTTTGATTGCCCTTCCGAGAGGTAGCTGCTAATGGGAAAGGCCTAATCACGACAGTGCAGCATCAATCAAGTTGAGTTAACTAGCATCAGCCCTAACTGGCTAGACTGGAGAGTGGTATCTGCTTAAAGGAAATACTGGTTACAGCTGGACTATACCCACTATAGCATTCATAACAAACAAGCTACACTTTGTTTTCCTAAAGTGATTGAGCTGAAAATACCTCAATGTGTGGCAACTCTCACATTAAAATATTTGCATGTGGCAATGGTAAAATAATAAATACCGTTTTCGGCTTACCACCCCCACCCCTGATATAGTAGGCAAATACCAGGAAGATAGAATTCCTTTCTTAGGTGCCTCTCCCAGCAGTACCCAGACTTGGTTGGTGTTGGACAACTGTTACAGAGTTAAGTACAGAGCTAAATCCTTCCTTCAGTTACAACCAGGCAACCCGTGTGGGGTTAGAGTTGTGTAACTGAGGGCAGAATTTAGCCCATTGTACCAATTCTAGTTGATAGTGTAAGCTACTACATTTTAAATAGAGACATAATTAGTACTCCATCACCACCACAACCAACAAAAAATCCTTCTGCTCCAATATTTTTTAAAAATCAGGAGCTGGGGTGGAAACTGAGGGCACAACACTCTGAAGTTTCGTAAGTCACCTCCACAATCCCAGCATTCCCCACTGTCACACGCACCTTCCCTAGTTCTAGGGCATTATTGTGAAACATAAAACACAACGTTTATTATGACTCCAATGAGAGACTTCTGAGCTGGAATTGATATGCAAACTAGATACAATCAACTTAGGTTTGAATAAGGACTGGGAATGGCTGAGCCATTACAAACATTGAATTTATCTCCCCTTGTAAGTATTCTCACACTTCTTATCAAACTGTCTGTACTGGGTTATCTTGATTATCACTTCAAAAGTTTTTTTTCACTTACTCAATTGGCCTCTCAGAGTTGGTAAGACAACTCCCACCTGTTCATGCTCTCTCTGTGTGTGTATATATATCTCCTCAATATTTGTTCCATTCTATATGCATCCGAAGAAGTGGGCTGTAGCCCACGAAAGCTTATGCTATAATAAATTTGTTAGTCTCTAAGGTGCCACAAGTACTCCTGTTCTTTTTGCAGATACAGACTAACACGGCTGCTACTCTGAAACATTTATTATGACATTTATAGTCTGGATGTAGCACCTCAAGGCCCCAACACAGCCAATTCTTATTAACTAAACTAAAATTTATTAAAAAATGAAAGAGAAAGTATGGTTAAAAGATCAATATACATACAGGCATGAATTCAATTCATTGAGGTGCAGATTCATAGCAGAGATGGTGAGCTTTGTAGTTGCAAAGAGTTCTTTCAGAAATAGTTCATAGGTTATAGTCCGATGTCCAAATATCATATTCAGGGCATACCAGCATAACTGGGATCTAGGTCTTGCGACTCAAAATCCTCCTGATGAAGTCCAAGTAGATCTGAAATGACAGAATCAAGACCCAAAGATCTTTTATACAATTTCATGTCTTTTGACAAGTTGGAGTTCCTCAGGGAACAAAAGGTAATTAGAATGACTTTGAAGGCGGTCCATCACTGGTAATTAGCTATACAAATTAACATAAGGCCATTTGCTTGTTCCTCCTCCATTCACAGTACATGTCAAAGAGAGATGAATACCAAGATATCCCATGTTTACAATTCATTTAAATGATAGGATGTTCTTTTGACCTCTGAATTATCAGAATACAGCATAGACAGGGACTGTTGATTACATTGTCAACCCTACTCATACGTATGTAAACACTCAAAAACACATATGGACACAAATCGGACATCAGGAATGGTAACATACATAAGCCAGTAAGTGAACACTTCAATCTCCCTGGTCATTCTATTACAGATTTAAAAGTCACTATCATTGAACAAAACAACTTCAGAAACAGACTTCAAAGAGAAACAGCAGACAGGAGACAGGAGAAGATCAAGAATGAGCTCTCAGAACTGGAGACTCTCATACAATACCAACCTTCCACTCAAACTTCCACGTGGCTGGACTTTACAAAAATGAGACAAGCCATTTACAATGCACACTTCACTTCTCTACAGAGGAAAAAGGACAGTAAGCTATCTAAACTAATACCTGCCACTGGGGGCTATAACAATGGTACCCTCAACTCATCTAACAACATTGTCAATCTTTCCACCACACACTTAGCCCAGCAGAAGAGTCTGTCCTCTCTCGGGGACTCTCTTTCTGTCCCACCATCCCCACGAACATGATACAGTTCTGCGGTGATCTGGAAGCCTACTTTCGTCGTCTCCGACTCAAGGAATATTTTCAACGCACCACTGAACAGTGCACTGACCCACAGGAACCCTCCTACCAACACTACAAGAAGAAGAACTCTGCGTGGACTCCTCCTGACGGTCGAAATGACAGACTGGACCTCTACATAGAGTGTTTCCGCAGACGTGCACAGGCTGAAATTGTGGACAAACAACATCACTTGTCCCATAACCTCAGCCATACAGAACGCAATGCCATCCACAGCCTCAGAAACAACTCTGACATTATCATCAAAGGGGCTGACAAAGGAGGTGCTGTAGTCATAATGAACAGGTCAGATTATGAACAGGAGGCTGCCAGGCAACTCTCCAAGACCACATTCTACAGGCCACTATCCTCTGATCCCACTGAGGAATACCAAAAGAAACTACACCATCTGCTCAAGAAACTCCCAGCTACAGTACGGGAACAAATCTACATGGACACACCCCCAGAACCCCGACCAGGGGTATTCTATCTGCTACCCAAGATCCATAAACCCGGAAACCCTGGACGCCCCATCATCTCAGGCATTGGCACTCTGACAGCAGGATTATCTGGCTATTTGGACTCTCTCCTCAGACCAGCTACCAGCACTCCCAGCTATCTTCGAGACACCACTGACTTCCTGAGGAAACTACAATGCATTGATGTTCTTCCTGAAAACACCATCCTGGCCACCATGGATGTAGAATCACTTTATACCAATATTCCACATGAGGATGGACTACAAGCTGTCAGGAACAGATTCCCTGATAAGGCCACAGCAAGCCTGGTGGCTGAGCTTTGTGACTTTGTCCTCACCCACAACCACTTCAGATTTGGGGACAACTTATACCTTCAAGTCAGTGGCACTGCTATGGGTACCCGCATGGCCCCACAGTATGCCAACATTTTTATGGCTGACTTAGAACAACGCTTCCTCAGCTCTCGTCCCCTAGTGCCCCTCCTCTACTTGCGCTACATTGATGACATCTTCATCATATGGACCCACGGAAAGGAGGCCCTTGAAGAATTCCACCTGGACTTCAACAATTTTCACCCCACCATCAACCTCAGCCTGGACCAGTCCACACAAGAGATCCACTTCCTGGACACTACAGTACAAATAAGTGATGGTCACATAAACACCACCCTATACCGGAAACCTACTGACCGCTATACGTACCTACATGCCTCCAGCTTCCATCCAAGACACATCTCACGATCCATTGTCTACAGCCAAGCCCTAAGATACAACCGAATTTGCTCCAACCCCTCAGACAGAGATAAACACTTACAAGATCTTTATCAAGCATTCGTAAAACTACAATACCCACCTGGGGAAGTGAAGAAACAGATTGACAGAGCAAGACGGGTACCCAGAAATCACCTACTACAGGACAGGCCCAACAAGGACAATAACAGAACACCACTGGCCATCACATACAGCCCCCAGCTAAAACCTCTCCAGCGCATTATCCACGATCTACAACCTATCCTGGAAAATGATCCCTCACTCTCACAGACCTTGGGGTTGTCTGTAAGCCAGTCCTCGCTTACAGACAACCCCCCAACCTGAAGCAAATACTCACCAGCAACTACACACCACACCACAGAAACACCAACCCAGGAACCTATCCCTGTAGCAAACCTCGTTGCCTACTCTGTCCCCATATCTACTCTGGCAACAGCATCAGAGGACCCAACCACATCAGCCACACCATCAAGGGCTCATTCACCTGCACATCCACTAATGTTATATATGCCATCATGTGCCAGCAATGCCCCTCTGCCATGTACATTGGCCAAACCGGACAGTCCCTCCGCAAAAGAATAAATGGACACAAATCGGACATCAGGAATGGTAACATACATAAGCCAGTAAGTGAACACTTCAATCTCCCTGGTCATTCTATTACAGATTTAAAAGTCACTATCATTGAACAAAACAACTTCAGAAACAGACTTCAAAGAGAAACAGCAGAACTAAAATTCATTTGCAAATTCAACACCATTAATCTGGGCTTGAATAGGGACTGGGAGTGGCTGGCTCATTACAGAAGCAGCTTTTCCTCTCCTGGAATTGACACCTCCTCATCTATTATTGGGAGTGGACTACATCCACCCTGATTGAATTGGCCCTGTCAACACTGGTTCTCCACTTGCGAAGTAACTCCCTGCTCTCCATGTGTCAGTATATAATGCCTGCATTTGTAACTTTCACTCTATGCATCCGAAGAAGTGAGGTTTTTACTCACGAAAGCTTATGCCCAAATAAATCTGTTAGTCTTTAAGATGCCACCAGACTCCTTGTTGTTTTTGTAGATACAGACTAACACGGCTACCCCCTGATACTCAAAAACACAAACATTATCTCCCCACATGTCTTTTGAGGGTTATTTATTTTGCAGGATACTTAACCACTTCTAGCCGTCCATCACAGCACCTATATCCCCACCCCAGAGAAAAAAGTGTTCCAATTTTTCACACTTGTTATCTGGTTACACTAGCTTCAAGACCCTTTCATCCAGGGGGATCCCAGTATAAAATCCAAGCGTGTTTAAGATGTCCTTCTGTGCACCATGAATCTCACAATCATGCCACTGAATCAAATTGCTGCCTTGCCGAAAGTGGCAAAAATGGAATGGATTTCTATTTTCTGTGAGGATGTCCACGGGCATTGACTTTCAGTCAATGTCTAATATTTAATCTAGGTAGGGGAATGGCAGAATAAGAGGCTAAAAATAATAGTACTTGGCATTTACAGAACACCTTTCATCAGAGGCTTTCATACTGTTCAAATACAGGAGTGGTAAATTTAACTCAAACATACCTAAGAAACACAAAGGAAATGTAAAAATAAGTTCACTATTTGGTAATCCTTATGGGTACTTACTGGCTGTGTTATTCTCTTTGGAGGACAAATGCCTGGGAGGTCGCCTGGCGTGGGGAATCTGCAGGGCGACGGGAGATGAGAGCACGGGTCTGTGATCAAGGCCGAAAGACAAACAAAATTACAGAGCCCAGTCCCTGGTAGGGTGACCACATTAGCAGTATAAAATATCGGGACGGGGACGGAGCAAAAAAAAGGATGGGGCGGAGCTAAAAAAAAGGGGGGGGCGGAGCAAAAAAAAAAAAAAAGAGTTTTAAAGAGGCCTGGGGCATCAGCAGGCCCCGGCCCAGCACGCTGCCCTCCCCGCGGAGCCTCCCGCCACCCGGCCCGCCACGGGCATATGCAGGGTGCGGTGGGTCCGAGCGGGGGCAGTGCAGAGCGGGCAGGAGCCGGGTGGGCGGCAGGGGCCGAATCCTCGCTGCTGCCAGGGAGCCGCGCGCCACTCCCTCCCGCTCGTGGCTGTGTCTTCTTCCCGGTGGGACAGGCCTCCTGCTGCCCCGCCCACATGCAGCGCACGTCCCCCATGCCTAGTCTCCCTCCCACTGGGAAGGAGCAGCTGGACGCGTGCCACATGTGCGCGGGGCAGGCCGGGGGCACGTCCCGGGAAGGAGCCGCAGCCGCGAGCGGGAGGGAGAGGCGCGGGGCTCCCTGCCAGCAGCAGGGATTCGGCCCACACCCCCGCACCGCCCACCTGGCCCCTGTCCGCTCCGCGCTGCTCCCGACCGGACCCACTGTGCTGCCCCGCGGGCTGCAGGGCTGGAGCAGCCTCCAGGCTGTGCTCCCGGCCCCGGGTGCAGGAGCCCGGGCAGAAGCCCTCTGGCGCGGCAGGCTCCCTTGCCAGCTCCCCTTTGCCCGCCCGCCCAGTGTCCGGGTGCTGGAGCTGACTCATCAGCTCCAAAATCCAGGCACCGCCGTCACCCTCTCCCTCCAGACTTGCGCCGCCATGCTGCAAGCCTGGGAGGGAGGAGGAATGTTGCGTGGTTGGGGAAGAGGCGGGGCCAGGGCGGGGATTTGGGGAGGGAGCCAATGGGGGAAGAAGGGGGCGGAGCCAGGGTGGGGGGGTGCGAGCGCCAGAGCGGAGGGCAAAATTTCTTTTTTGTCCAGTGTCCCAACCAAACATTGGTCGGGACGCGGGACAAAGAAGCAAATATCGGGACAGTCCCGATAAAATCGGGACGTCTGGTCACCCTAGTCCCTGGTGAGGGCGGGGCAGCAAAGAGTCTCTGGCTCAGGCCTGCACTCAGGCTGTGCAGCAAAACAGTGGAGCCTCCTAACTGTAGCAGAGGGCCAACAAGTGCAGGCTTCTTCCCTAAGAGAGGGGGAGACTGCCACCCATGGATTAGGGTGGCAGGGGGGACGCAGGCCCATCCAATCCCCTGCTTTCCAGCAGGGCCCTAGCAGTGCCAGAGCAGTCTGCCAATGGGTCAGCGGGGATCCTGAGTGCACCACACTGACTCACTTGCTGACAGTGTTGCAGCCAGACAGGGGTTGGCTACCTCTGGGCCACTTCTTAACTCTCCCTCAAGGCGTACCTGGCTCTGTAGAGGGTTGTCCATGTTGTCGGGGAAGAGGGCCTCTGTCAGGGCTTGCAGCTCCTCCGTGTTTGAGTCTCTAAATGGCCCTGGCCACTCCTCAGATTCCTCAGGGTCTGTGGCAGCCTCCCAGCTCGGGAGCTTGCAGGAAGCCACTGGCGCCTCCGGCAGGTGGGCCCCAATTGAGTTTTCCGGCCCGACTTTTGTATTTCCTGTCCCGCCCACTGACTTCCAGCTGGAGGGTTGAGCATTGCGTGGCTCTGCCCACCAGGGTTCAGTGAGCGGCCCCTCCCCCTCCGGGTCTGTGGGCGGCCAATCCGCCTCACTACAGTCGGTCAGTTGAAAGTGATATGTTTTTGTTTTTGTTTTAGGATATAAATGGTGCAAGACTTCCACTTCAGAAAATGCACTGCTAAGGACCTCCTGCAGAGACTGAATAATTTTTGAAAAATTAAGAACCTCAGCAAAAAGGAATAGATCTTCAAATTTTGAACAGTGCTTCAGAAGAACGGCAAAATTAAAGCCGGAATTTATCTAGTTCCTTGGAATTAGTAGCAAGCAATACTCCTGCTTCTGAAGAAATGAGATCATCAGAAAGCAAATGGAAGGAGTTATGTGAGGAAGCTAAAAACATAGCCAAGGAACCTGAAATGCCTTTTCCCCTCAGGCAGTAGCAAAAGTTGACCTCAGCACTGCAAACCAGCAAGGCCAGAAAGAACAAACAAAATAGACTCCAAGCTGGCACAGCTCTTTGTTTCGGGCACACAGGATCAGTCGTCTGCATATGATGTTCTGAAGAGCAGTCAACAATATATAAAAAATGGTTTCTACTATCCTGTGCTGGATGAATTCTTGCTAAGCTTGTCAGATGATTCACCTCTAACTCTAGTTAGCTGTCTGATTTTTTTACATTTTATCCTTCAAAAAGATCCATGAGTTTATAAGGGCCTAAGTAGCTCCTGGGCCCTTGATCGAAGTTTGGCTCCCCCCCCCACCCCCGCAAAATCTGAAATGTCACCCCTACAGCAGATTGCCACTTCAGTAAAGATTGCTCAGAATGGAGTTAATAATGCTGACACTGCCACGGTCTGTAAAGCTGTATTCTAGTCTAAAATCCGGAATATTGATAAAATACATGTTCTGAAAAAGAACTAATTTGACAACAGTTAACCACATATGAACAAAAAGACTATACTTCCACTACAGTCAATTCAATTTTTAAACTTTCTGGAATAAAATCACTTTTATTCCAGAATATTACTGCATATCCAAAATGGAGTAACTATTCCAGAATAAGGTGATTTTTATTCTGGAATGCAGTGTTCATGTAGGGAACTGTTCCGGAATAACTATCACAGAACAGCTTATTCCCATCAATTATTCCAAGCTGACAAACAAGCCCTAAGGCAAACTGAGTAAGGGTTGCACAACCAGGTGCTTAATGATCGTCCTTGAAATAATAATGCATGATGCACTTGCACTTCCCTCTGTGGTGTATGTTTCATATAATATCAATATTTTTATTGTAAATGACGGTGAATGAGCCCATTGACTGTGGTATTTAAAAAAGAAAATAGAAGTGGGTAGAGACCTTAGAAGTCATTCTTGAACGTCTGGGTTTTTCTTTGAATGAATCAGCCCCAAAATAATACAGTATGTTGAAAGTCCAAAACTGAAAGAATAAGAGGAGCATTCACAAAATCTCATTGAAAAATGGCTCAGGGCTGTATTATTCTTAGTTATTTTGGATTCTACCTTACACCCAATAAGGGAGGCACAATTGGAACCAAAATACTTATGTCTTGAATTGTTACATATCCAGGTCCATTTCTACTGCAGTGCCCCAGAATTCAACATTCTGGGGACATCACAGCTACCTGTACTTCCAAGGCTGCGAAAGAATGGATCCACCTTGCAGATGCTGAGGTAAGATGAAGTTTTTTTAAAATATATTTTTAAAACCTATTATTTGCTTCTGGATATTTTTCTTTATATGTCAAAACATGTTTTAAAAAAATCTGACACTGGTGTACAGCAGAGAGTAGCAGCTCTAAAAGTGTGGTGACTGTCTATTTGCACTCTACAATTTGCAAGGTGAATTGACATTCGGAGAAATCACTTGGTTTATTCAGTCAATGCTCCCATGCATTGAAAGAGATTATTAAAAATTCCCAAACCTGTTAAACATTTGTTAATTTTATTGTTTTGTTGGTTTGTTATAAACTTAATTTTAAGAACAAGGAATTTAACTATAAGGGGTCTGACTCAGCTCCCATTGAAATCTATGTTCAAACTCCGATGCTGAAAGATCAGTCCTTTAGGCTTTGTCTATAAAGCCACTTATGTCGTCCTAACGAGGTTAGTGTCTACACTACAGCCTTGCTCCCGCTGATGTAAGTTCCCTACTACACCAACATAATAACTCCATCTCCAGGAGAGGCATAGGGCTTATGTTGTTGTAGTTAGGGCAGGCAGTGTCTGTGTAGACACTGCTCCTTCTGTCAACTGTTGGCTGTCAGTCTTGTCAATTTAATAGTTCCTCTGGAGCCATGAAATTGACAAGAAAGTCAGCTCCTGGCTCCCCAGCTGGGTGGCTGGTCTCTGCTCCAAGTCAGGCTGCCACCCAGGGTTCCAGCTTGGGCTGCCGCCCAGGCTCCCCACTGGAGCCCTGCTGCCCCCTGAGGTCCTGGCTCCCTGTTCCCCGCTGGGAGCATGGTAACCAGACTCTGGGTGTGGATCTCCCTGGCAGAGGTGAGAAGCCCGGGCTCTCAGCCCTCCACAATGCCCCTCTTCAGTCGGTGGAAGCACTCCTGGTGAGGACATGCACCTTTGACAGAAGGAAGGTAGTGTGGACATCAGCCAACACAGTAATTACTGCAGTGGCTGTAAGTCAACGTAACATAGGTCTGCTTAAGACTGTAGTGTAGACAGGCCTTTAGTTTCTTGGGTAAATCTTAACTTATCCTGCTATGACCATTTATTGCTGGAGTCTACAAACAACAGATGTTTTTATGAATTGTGCCTATGATGTCCTGTAATAACTAACCACAAAAGGATATAGGTGGAGAAGAGAGAGCCTTAACTCTGAATTTCCCTGATTTTTTTGTTGGTTTGGATCACAGTGTTAAAGGGAATCAGCAGTGTTTTTCTATCAAATCCCATATAGATATTTAGAAAGAAAGCCATAAAAATAAAAAGTAATGTTCAAACTTGTTGTCTGCCTCAACATTAATTTCAATGGGAAAATCACTCTACTTTGAACATTGTTTTCAGGTAAGTTTCAAAATGTATTTAAAAGTGGTGGGTTTTTTTTTGGTCGGTAAATTATTTTTTCTTTATATTTAAAATGACACTTCCTTTTCATAGCGAATGTACAATAACATTTTCAAAACTATTTTAACCAGGTGTAATCCAATATGCAGCATAATCCACAAATTCATTCAATAATAATTAGAACTTTTTTTTTAACTGCAAAATTTACCCCAAAAATTGCAATATATTTGTTATAAAAGTAGCTTCCTAGCATGAAATATTTAAACCCCTTAATACAATTTGAATAGAACACGATCTTACAGACTACATGGTGATATAACATTAATATCAACCAGACACGTGTCCATACATTCAACTAAACTAAACTGAGTCCTCCCTACAGAAACCAGGACTGTTCATGTGAGAGACAAGTCAAATTTGAACAATGTTAATGTTTAATGTAATATGTCTTTAGTATTCTATAAATACATGAGGAGTAAGAGGAACACAAAGGAAAGTGTAGGTCCACTGCTTAGCAGGGAAGGAGAGTTAATAAGAGATGACATCAAGAAGCCTTGACGAGTTTAATGCCTGTTTTGTTTCAGTCTTCACTAAAAAGGGTAACTGTGACCAGAGGCTTATCACAATTAATATTAACAACCTGGGGAAGGAACGCAAGCCAGAATAGCGAAAGAACAAGTTAAAGAATATTTAAAGAGGTTAGATGTATTCAAGTCCGCCGGGCCTGATAAAATTCACCCTAGGATATACTTAAGGGACTAATTGAAGCAATCTAGGAACCCTGAGCAATGTCTTTTAAGAACTCGTGGACGATGGGTGAGTTCCCAGAGGGCTGGAGAGGGCAAACCTAGTACCTATCTCTAAAAGGGGAACAAAGAGGACCAGGAGAATTACAGATCAGTGACCCTAACTTTGATAGCTAGAAAAATACTGGAACAAAGTATTTAACAATCACTTTGTAAGCACCTGGAAGATAATAGGGTGATAAGTAATAGTCTGCATGGATTTGCTAAGAGAACAATTATATCAGGCCAACCTAATTTTCTTTTTTGACAAGATTACTGGCCTACTGAATAGAGATGAAGCAATAAATATAATTTATCTTGATTATAGTAAGGCTTTTGACACTGTCCCATATGACAGTCTCATAAGCAAACTAGGGAAATGTGGGCTACATGACATTAATATAAGGAAGGTGTAGAATTGATTGAAAAACTAAACTCAACAAGTAATTATCAATGGTTCACAGTCAAACTGACAGGTTTCAGAGTAGCAGCCATGTTAGTCTGTATCCGCAAAAAGAACATGAGTACTTGTGGCACTTTAGAGACTAACAAATTTATTAGAGCATAAGCTTTTGTGGGCTACTGCCCACTTCTTCTATGCATCCGAAGAAGTGGGCAGTAGCCCACGAAAGCTTATGCTCTAATAAATTTGTTAGTCAAACTGAGAGGATTTATCTAACACATGAGAGGATTTATCTGTACTGGGGTCATTACAATTCAACATTTTTGATAACTACATGGATAATGGAATGGAGAGTATGCTTATAACACTTGTGAATGACACCAAGCTGAGAAGGGTTGCAAGCACTTTGAAGGACAAGATAAGAATTCAAAACGACCTTGACAAATTGGAGAACAGGTCTGAAATCAACAAGATGAAATTCAATAGACAAGTGGAAAGTCACTTATGAAGGAAAAATCAAATACACAACTCCACAATGTAAAGACAGCCATACTACGGAAAAGGATCTGAGAGTTATAGTGGATCACAAATTGAATATGAGTCAACAATGCCTTGCAGTTAGGAAGAAGGCTAGCCCCATTCTAGGGTGTATTAGCAAGAGTGTCATATGTAAGACATACTTCCGCTCTACATGGCTTTGATGAAGCCTCAGCTGGAGTGTAGTGTCCAGGCATGAGTGCTACACTGTACGAAATATGTGCACAAATCGGAGAGAGTTTTGTCGCCAGAGGAGGATAACAAAAATAATAAAAGGTTTAGGAGACCTGACCCTGAGAAAATATTAAAAATGTGGGTTTATTTACTCTTGAGAAAAGAAGACTGAGGTGGGACCTGGTAACAGTTTTCAGATATATTAAAGACTGTTATAAAGAGGATGGTGATCAGTTGTTCTCCATGTCCACTGAAGGTAGGACAAGAAGTAACGGGCTTAATCTGCAGCAAGGGAGATTTAGGTTAGATATTAGGACAGACTTTCTAACTATAAGGATAGTTAAGTATTGGAATAGGTTACCAAGGGAGGTTGTCGAATCCCTGCCATTGGAGGTTTTTAAGAACAGATTGGACTAACACCTGTCAGGGACAGTCTAGATTAGGGATCTCAAACACGCGGCCCGCGGGGCTCTTGCATGTGGGTGTATTAGCAAGGTCCCTGTGCCCCCCCCCGCCCCTCTGCCTACCCACGGGATTGCCACCTATGGCGCTGCGAGCCCCGCGCAGCTCTCTGAAGCAGCTGGCAGCACGCCCCTTCGGGCAGGGGCGGGAGTGGGAAGGAGGCAGAGGGCTCCTGCATTGCCTCCTTCCAGGCACCGCCCCCCACAGCTCCCATTGGCCGGGAACAGGGAACTGCGGCCAATGGGAGCTTTGTGGGAGGTACCTAGAGCAAGAGCAGTGCACGCATGGAACCCTGAGCCTCCCCCCTCCCCCAGAGGCTGCAGGGATATGGTTCCAGCTGCTTCCTGGGATGGAGCAGCGTGGGGCCGGGGGCCAAGGCAGGCAGGCAGGGAACCTGCTCTGGCCCTGGTGTGAGCCGCTGCCACCATGGAGCCACTCTAGGTAAGTGGCGCCGGGCTGGAGCTCGCACCCTGCACCCCTCCTGCACCCCAACTCCCTGCCCTGAACCCCCTGGCGCATCCACACCCCTCCTGCACCCCAACCCCTGCCCTGAGCCCCCTGCCACATCCCACACCCCAACTCACTGCCCTGAACCCCCTGCCACATCCCACACCCCTCCTGCACCCGAACCCCCTGCCCTGAGCCCCTTGCCACATCCAACACCCCTTCTGCACCCCAACTCCTGCCCTGAGCCCCCTGCCACATCCCACACCCCTCCTGCACCCCAACCCCCGGCCCTGAGCCCCCTGCTGTATCCCGCACCCCTCCTGCACTCCCTGACCTGAGCCACCTGCCTCACCCCTCACCCTCTTGCACCCCACCCACCAACACCCTGCCCTGAGACCCCTGCTGCTCCCTGCTCACCACCTGCACCTCAACTCCCTGCCCTGAGCCCCTACTGCACCCTGCACCCTTTCTGCACCCTCTGGGCGCAGCATTGGGGTGGGGACTTCTGGGAAAGGGTTGGAATGGGGCAGGGAAGGGGTGGGAAGAGGTGGGTTAGGGACAAGGCCTAATGGAAGGGGTGGAGTGGGGGCGCGGCCAGAGGCAGCGAGGGGGACATGTCAGTGATGCGGCCCTTGGTTCAATGCACTAGTCCTCATGTGGCCCTCATGGTCATTTGAGTTTGAGACCCCTGGTCTAAGTATACTTGGTCCTGTCTTTGCACAGGAGATCAGCCTAGATGACCTCTCACGGTCCAGACCTACATTTTATGATCCTATATGACACAAATCCTACACAATGGGAAAGTGTAAACAGGAAGTTAAAATGGAACTCTATATGAAACCTTAAGTATGTCATTTGCTACTGTATCTGTGTAGCCTCTAGGCTTGAATTTACATCTACTGGAGCTTGACTCTGAATCTTTAACGCAATATTGGTCTGCCATCAAAAAATAATTTGTTAGAGAGATTAAATGGTAAAGAGAGAAATGGTCTGTTTGTGTTTGCTGTGTCCACATTTGCCCATTGGAAGATCTCTGTATGACTTTCAGGAACTCAGAAGTCAACCAGAATTTATTTTAATTTGAAAGACTATTTCCAAAACAATGCAATGAAAAGAGGGTTAAAATTGTACACCTGTATAGAGAGGTATATTTCTACACCTCAGTAAAAATAATGCTATACCCCAGAAGACTCTTTCAACTAGTCTCCATTGATTTCCAATTGAGGACCAATAGCTCCAGGGATTCAGTAGACCTGTTACTCTGTTTCAAATCTCAGGTGACAACTGGAAGCAGCAGTTGGTGATCAGCTGCACAAGCGCCAACTTTCTTTGGCGCTTGTGGGGGCTTGTGCCCCCCAGCCCCGCCCTGACTCCATCCCCTCCCTAACCCTAATGGACCCCTCCCCAAATACCCACCCTGGCCCCCCCCTTCCCTGAGTGTGCTGTGTTCCTCCTCCTCCCCCCTCCCTCCCAACGCTTGCTGTGCGAAACAGCTGTTTCACGGCGCAAGTGCTGGGAGGGAGGGAGGGGGGAGAAGCAGGACGCGGTGGCACGCTCCGGGGAGGAGGCGGAGCGGAGACGGCGGTGAGCTGGTGTGTGGGGGGCGGGTCTGGGAGCTGCCGGAGCACCCACGGAGTCAGCGCCTATGATCGGCTGTGACTACTAGAGACTATGGATGGTTTAGTGACTAGGAACTCTACCTGGAGCTTAGAAGACCTGGGTTCAAGTCCCTGCTCTGTTACAGACTTCCTGTGTGATCTTGGGCAAGGCACTTGGCCTCTCTGTGTCACAGGTCCCCGCTTATAAAATGCAGATAATAACACTTCCCTACCTCACAGAGGTTGTGACACTAAGCACTGCAGTATTTACACACTGATGTAATAACCTTTGAACAAAGTATGTCTTGTGAGATATCATTTTAAAACTAATTAATATGGTGATTAACATTCTTGTGTGATGTATGTATGCAATGTGTATTAAGAGTTATGAATATATCCTGGAATTATTATTAAAGTGTGTCCGGGGAGTTTACAACAAGACAGCAGAGGGAGGAGATGGCAGGAAACAGAACAATTTGCATTTCAGCAAACACAATTGAGGGAAGAAAGAGCATGTACCTCCATGTTGCCTTCCTCACAACTTGAACAAACTTCACTTTGAGGGGTAACCTTCAGAAGAATCTATTTGAAAGGTTTGTGTGTGTATAAACATAGGCGGTTGAACCTCAAGTAATAAGCAATTGAATCAATGGATTGTAAAAAATATTACTGTATTATAAGAGTGTATAGACCAAGGTCTTTTCTGAAAGCTAATGACACACTAGTGATGATATCATTATGAAATGTGTGTATTACCACTATCTGAGGACATATGGATACTTAATGATGTTATGTTTTAAATTCTGCAGGCAAACAGGGAGAAACAGTTTCTCTCCCATACAGGAGAGGAGGCAACTATTTACCTGTCTCCTGTGTAAATTAAGCATGCTGGAATCAAAACACTGGAAACTCCAGTTACATACAGGGGGCTGGGAAGCCCATAGGAAGCAAAGAACAACATGAGGTCATCCTGCCACTTGAAACAAAGTAATTGAACTTTGGAAGATATGAGCATAGACAGAAGGCTTCTTTGGCATCCATCACTAGACACACAAGGGAACCGAGCTCTTGCAAGCTAAGAAAGATGGGTCCTTCAACCAAGGGTGGGAAGGGGGTGAAGTCTTTGGAACTGAATATAGATGAGAAACCTGCTTTGGTAAAGATCTTTTAGCCTAAGAAGACAAGGAAAGCCAGCACCTTGTACTTTTGTGGAAGGTCCTGACTGAAGGAATGTTAGCCATTGCTGGGAAGAAGAATGAGAAACCATCTTGAACAAAGCCTGTAACTTGCTAGATTAAGATTTAGACTTTTAGAAACATGTTTTCACTTTGATTTGCTGGTAACCATTTCTAACTTGATTCCTTTCAGTTGGCATCACTTAACCTATGTCCTATTGTTAATAAAATTTGTTCTATTTTTATTATAAACCAACTCCATGGTGTGTTAACTGGAGTAAGTACACCCTTCCCTTTAAAGTTAATAGGCTGTGATATGCTTTTGGGTCTTTAGAGGAACAAATGGGCCTTTTTATTTCTCTGAACTCTCCAGGAGAGGTCTGGATAATAGAGAACACACTATTTTGGGAAAATTCAGGACCAGGAGTTTGTTGCGGTCATCTTTCTGGTTGTAACCAAGGCTGCTGGGAGTCTGAGTGGGGCTGTGGCGTAGTAGACAGGGTGCTGGGGGCAGAGCTGCTCAGTTAGGGTTGCCTAGCGCACAGACACTTCAGGGTGTGACCTGCACGCTTGTAGGCTGGTTGTGAGTATCCCAAGATGGGATATAAGTAGCAAAGCATTGTAAGGTACCCAGGGTTGTAGACCCATGGTGACAACCTCTCTCTGGTGAGCATAGCACCCCAGATTCCATCTCAGAGGTGTTGTGAAGATAAATACATTAAAGTTTGTGAAGCAATCAGGTACTGTGGTAATGTGGGTCCTGTAAGTATCTTACACTAGATAGGCTATTGTGATTAATCATGTAAAATAACTTGCCTCTACGGCTACCTTGTACTTCCCTGTTTCTCTATTTAGTCATCTGGTGGATATTGTCAGACTGCGCTCTCTGGGGCAGGGCCTCTCTGTGTTATTTGTTAGTACAATGGAGCCCTCATCCCTCTTGGAGGTCCATAGTCTTTACCATATAGAAATAGTAAATAATAACAGGAACCAATTACAATTTTTCTAGTAGGTCTGTAAACGTCCGGTGCGGGGGTCGGGCCCTTTCAGGGGCCGTCGGGGGCCAGGCCGCCTCACTACACGGCCTGGATCGGTCTCAGGGTTCCGCCCCTCTGGCAGGGACTAGGCCAAAGGTACACGGCCTCTGCAATGAGCTCCTGCTCTCCGTCAGGGTCCGGCAGTAACTCAGGCCCGGGCTCCGGTCCTCACTGCCGGAGCTGGGGATTACAAAGTCAGTCAAGCCCCCGCGCTAGCTCAGGGCGGGGCAATAAACAATAGTTCGGGCGCTCAGCTCCGTGGATCAGGAGCTGAGCCCTGACAAACTCAGGACGTCCCAGGCCCTTATTCAGGGGAGGGCAACCCCCAATAGTCCAGGGCGCTCAGAACCTTCCTTCAGGCTGAGCAGTAAAGTCAGGAGTTAAGGCCCGGCCCTCAGTCAGGGCGGGGCAGCACACAAGGGTTCACGGGGCTCAGAACCTTCCTGAGGGCTGAGCACACACACAGTTAGTAGGCCCAGGCCCTTAGTCAGGGCGGGGCAACAAACAATAGTCCAGGGCTCAGGACCTTGCGTCAGGAGCTGAACACTAACAGAGTCAGTAAGCCCAGGCCCTTAGTCAGGGCGGGGCAACAAACAATAGTCCAGGGCTCAGGACCTTGTATCAGGAGCTGAGCAGTAACAGAGTCAGTAAGCCCAGGCCCTTAGTCAGGGCGGGCAACAAACAATAGTTCAGGGCTCAGGACCTTGTATCAGGAGCTGAGCAGTAACAGAGTCAGGACGCCCCTAAGCCCTTAGTCAGGGCGGGGCAACAAACAATAGTTCAGGGCTCAGGACCTTGTATCAGGAGCTGAGCAGTAACAGAGTCAGGACGCCCCTAAGCCCTTAGTCAGGGCGGGGCAACAAACAATAGTTCAAGGGGCTCGGGTCCGTGGATCAGGAGCTGAGCACTGGCAAACTCAGGACGCCCCAAGCCCTTAGTCAGGGCGGGGCAACAAACAATAGTTCAATTGCGATGCCGGAGCGCTGGCTGGAGGGGGAAGCTGCCACCCGTAAGTGGGGTGGCAGGGGGGACACAGGCCCACCCACTCCACTGTGTCCCAGCCCGGGGCCCTAAGAGCGGCAGTCAGTCTGCCGCTGTGTCGGTGGGGTCCTGACCGCAACACACCGACATTGGCTCCTCTGCTGTAGCCAGACTGGGGTCAGCTACCCCCGGGCTACTTTCCATGTCCCCCTCCATTGGTACCTGCTCATCGCTGGGCTCGGCAGCGGGGTCCCACACCATGGGTTCCTCAGCTCGCAGAGGGTCGTCTGGGTCAGGCTGCTCCTCCGGTCTCGGGTCAGGGGGGCGCTCGGGCTCCCCCTCGAGGTACCGTGCCCGGGGCAGGCTCGGCCACTCCACTTTGGGGTACCTTGCTCGGGGAAGGCTCGGCCAATCCGCATCGGGGTACCTGGCTCTGGGGAGGTCCGGTCGGCCGGCGTCCGGGTATCTGGCTCTGGGGAGGCTCGGTCCGTCCGCGTCCGGGTACCTGGCTCTGGGAAGGCTCAGTCTAGCCGGAGCTCGCACCGGCACGTCTGGCCTCTCCGGCCGCTGGGCTCCAACTGAGTGCTGGGGCCTGGCTTTTATACTTCCTGTCCCGCCCCTTGACTTCCGGGGGGCGGGAACAGGTGGCGGTGGCTCCGCCCACTTGGGTGCCAATTCAGGCTCCTCTCTTTCAGGGGCCGTCGGGAGCCAGGCCGGAGCTTTCTGTGCTCCCTTCTCCCTCCGTCCTTCCCTGGCCCTCCCCTGCTGCTGCTTGCTGCTCTCCTTGTTGCTGCCGCTGCCGCTGCCGCTGCTGCTGCGTGAGTGAGTGAGTGCGGAGGGGGGGGCCTTGCCGGCCTGCCCCCCCCCCTCGCCCTCGCCTCCGGAGGGAGAAGCACCGGCCCCCCAACACCAACACCGATACCATCTGGGGGCCCACCTGCCTGCTTGCTTGCCTGCCTGGCCGGTTGCCCGGCCGGCTGACTGCCACTCGCTGCTGCTGTTGTTCCTGTGTGGGAGCCGCTGCCTCCGTCGCGGAGAGCGAAGAGACTGCGTCCCTGGTTCGAGAGATTGTGGAGGGGGTTGTTTGAGAACTGTGTTTCGAGTGACTTTGCCATCTTTACTCCTGGGGTGGTGGTGCCCCCGGTCGCGTTAGGAGTGCGGACGGACCTGAGCCTCTCGCTCGTGATTCCTCGGAGTGGAAGCCGTCGCTTGCCAGAAAACTCCGAGGTCGACTTGGGAGCCTGCTGTCCCGTCCCCCGTAGCGGGCTGTTGAAGGGAGCGCGGGGGGGGGGGTGCGGTGCCCCCCCCTTCGTCCATCTGCTCCCCCTTTGCCACCACCCCCACCGCCGACAGCTGCCGACGACCCCTCCACCGCCCCGCGTGCCACCTGGACCTGCTTTTCGCCCCTCGGCGGAGCTGTTTGCTCCCCCCGCCATTTCCATCGTCCGGGACTGTTTACTTGCAGCAGTGAACGGCAGAGCCTGCGCTTCGCGAACGCTGTGGGTGCACCTTTTCCCCCGCCCTGGACTTCTCCTGCCCCCCAACTACGTTTCGCTGGTGGGGTCCCCTCCCTGTAGCCCCCTTTGTATTAGTTGGCCCTACTTTACCCCCCTCCTTTTGAGCCCCTTCGGTTTATTTTTTTGGTGCCCATTCCCCCCCCCCCCTCGGTTCCTAGCCTGCTGGCTGTGTTCCCGGCCCTGTCCTTGGGCTGCGGCTGGCTGGAGTTTTTCCTCCTACCCCTCCTTGTCCTTGGGCTGCAGCTGGCTGGACATTCCATTCTGTTTTCGAGCCGCTGCTCCGGTGCACCCCCCCCCCTTCGCCCCCCCGCGCACGTTTGTGCCCCCGTTTTGTTGCCCCCTCCCCTTTTGCACTGTTCACCCCCCCCTTTTACTGTTGTAGTCCCCCCCCCGCCCCAGTGTAGCCGGGGGAGCCGGCTTTCTTTTTTGGCACCTGTGCCCCACCCCTCTCTTTTCGCTCCTGTGTGCCCTCTCCATTGGCACCCTCCTCCCCAGCCTGCAGCCTAGCGGGGGGGAGTGGTTGCCTTTCCCTCGTTTTGTCTTTTGCCTAGAGGGGAGGAGCGGCTGCAGGTTGTAATGGCGGGGGACTCTGCCCCTGCCCCTGCCCCTGCCCCTGCCCCTGAACCCCTGCCCACCCCAGTGGCCGGCCCCTCGGCTGGCCCTGTCCCGGATACTGCCGCTGCCACGGCTGCCCCCTCCACCGGCAGGAAGGGCCAAGGGAGGAAGAAGGGCAAGGGCCCTGCCCGTGGAGCCAGACCTCCTGCGGGCGGGGCTACGGTCCCCGCTGCGGCCCCGACACCGGCCGCGGCCCCTCCCTCTCCTGCCGTCCCTTCCACCAGCTCTGGTGGTGCTCCATCTCCGGCCCCCAGAGCATACGCCCAGGTGGCCGCCGCCTCTTTGCGTGCCGCCGTGTCGTCCGCCCCGACCGCCGCCTCTGGACCTGTCCCTGGTGACCACGGCCCCTTCCCCTCACTGACTAGGAGGCATGGCGTCCGTTGCCATTTGGTGCCTGCCTCGCCCCACATTGAGACTTATGTGCAGGCGTTGGCGAGGGTGGTGGGGCCTACGGCCATCGTGGCGGCCTCCAAGATGTACGGGAAGGCCGTGTTCTTCCTGGCGTCGGTGGCCGCCGCGCAGGAGGCGGTGGAACGAGGCCTGGCGGTGGGGGGCGTGTTTGTGCCTTTGGAACCCCTGGAGGACCTGGGCGTACGGGTGCTCTTGACCTCTGTCCCGCCCTACCTCCCCAACGCCGCCCTGTTGCCGGCCCTCTCCACCCTGGGGAAGCCCATTTCCATTCTGAGCTCTCTTTCATTGGGCTGTAAGGACCCTGCCCTCCGGCACATCCTGTCTTTCCGCCGGCAGGTCCAGCTTCAGCTGCCACCGGCGGCGGGTGCCGGAGTGGCGCTCGAGGGGTCCTTCCTGGTGCCCTACCGGGGGGCCCATTATCGGGTCCACTATTCGACGGGGGAGGCCCGGTGCTTCCTCTGCCGGGCGCCGGGGCATGTCCGGAGGGACTGTCCCCTGGCCCGGCCTGGAGGGGCGTCCGAGACCCCCGGGGCCCGGGAGGGTGCCGGCCCTGTCATCGCCGGCAACCCTGGCGGTTCGGACACTGCTGCTGCCGCCGCCCCTCCTCCTTCTGCCGCGGTTCCCGCTCTGGCCGCGGAGACGGCCGGGCAGGCGGGCCTTGCCGTCGCCGACCCTGGATCGGCGGGGCATGTGGAGGAGAGGGCGGGGCAGCTTCCGCCGGCCGCGGGGAAGGGCCCGCCCCAGGGGGAGGTTTCCCTCTCCCCTGCTGTCCCTCCGACCCTGCCGCCCCAAGCCCCGAAGCCATCGCCCTTGCCCTCTGGCCCTGCCCCTGCTGACCGGCCCTCCACCTCCTCTTCCACCTCGGGGGGCTGGGTGACCGTCCGGGGGAAGCGCGGCGCCCGCAGGTCGCGGGCTCTCTCCCTCCCCTCTGATGAGGAGGGAGAGCAGGCCCCCCGAAAGATGCCGCGGGGGGCCGACGTTGTTAGTTCTGTTTCCGCGCCCCCGGACGGTGCCCAGCAGGAGGTGCCGGCCATGGAGACCGTGGATGCCGTGGCAGCGGCTGGGGACACTTCTGTCCCTTTTGTTGGGCCCACGCCTGAGGAGGCTTTAGCAGCGGTTCTCCCGGCCCTTGCTCCGTCTGTGCCCCCCGCCGCCGCCGCCGATGCCGGGGCGGCCCTTGTCCCTGTGACTGGCGGGGAGGTGGCCGGGGCCGAGGGGACCGCTTTCGCCTCCATTTTCGATGAGATCGAGGCCCTGGGTCTGACCCCGGTTACTCAGGGGGAGGACGACCTTCCGCCAGCGGGCCCCGATCCGGGTGCTGGCTTAGTCCCGCCCCCTTCTCCTGCTCCCGGTTCCTCGCCCCACTCTGCCGCTCCCGACTTAGTCCTGGGAGAACCCTTAGCCCTACCTGCCAGCCCGGCCGCGACTCCCATCTCGTGCACGGCCGCCGAGCCCCTCGGGGCGACGGCCGTTGCTGAGCGGCCGGTTCCTGCCCCCGATCCTGCCCCTTCCATCGTTCCTGCCCCTGAGGCTTCCCCTGTCCCTGCTGCCTCCGTCCCCTCGGATGCTGACCTTGGCCGAGGGGAGCCGCAGTCTAGCGGCTTGGCAGCGGGAGATGAGGAGCCCGTTCCCGCTCCCGTCCCTGATCCTGTCCCCTCTCCTGCCCAAGTCCCTGTTCCCGCCTCGAGCCCCGCCCCTACTCCCACCCTTGCCCCAGATCCTGTCCCCGAGGTGTCTCTGTCTGCCACCTCTGGTGTTACTGCCGCCCCCGGGGTTGTCGCATTTCCGTTGCCTGCAGACAACCCTCAGAGGGCGGTTTTCGTGTCTCCCCTTCCTGCCACTGTGGGGGCTGTGTTGTTCCCTCAGCCGCCCTCTCCTTTGCCGGGGATGGGGACGGGCTGCCCGGCGCAGCAGCGCCGGAACTCGGCCCCTTGTATGTCCGTCACTGTGGGCTGCGAGGACCCTTCAGGGGCCCCGCCGGAGGATGGCGGCGGCTTGGCCGCTGCCTCCCCCTCCGCGCTGCGGGATGAGCTGCGCCTCTTTCTATCGGATTCCCGTGGTTCCCAGGGTAAGGTGCAGCTCGCCCTTCAGCGCTGGGGGGACTTCCATCTCGTCCTCCGGGCCGTGCAGGCGCTTTTGGGGGAGGGGCGGGGGTCCGGTCGGCGGGACATCGCGGCCTATCGGCGGGCCCGCAGATTCCGCGACTCCCTTTTGACCTTCGGAGTCGAAACCGGGATCTTGCGGGGCCCGCTGGGGGCCGATGGTCCCTCCGCCCGTGAGGATCTGCCCCAGCCCTCCGCATGACAGTTACCACCTTTGCATCGCTGAACACTCGGGGCTGTAGGGTGGGTCTCCGCAGGAGCCAGGTGCTCTCCTTCCTTCGGGAGGGGGGGTACTCTGTGATTTTCCTGCAGGAGACCCACACGGCTCCGGCCGTCGAGGCTAGCTGGCGGCTGGAGTGGGGAGACGGGGTTTATTTTAGCCACCTCAGCGCCCATTCGGCTGGGGTGGCCACCCTGTTCTCCCCGGGGCTGCGGCCTGAGGTGCTGGGGGTCGCCGAGGTCGTGCCGGGCCGCCTGCTGCACGTCCGGGCCCGTGTGGAGGGGCTGGTTCTGAACTTGGTCAACGTTTATGCCCCGAACGCGGGCCTGGAACGAGTGCCTTTCTATCAGCGGGCGGCGGCCTTCCTCGGCACTCTGGATTCTCGCGAGTGCCTGGTCCTGGGCGGGGACTTTAACACCACCCTCGAGGACCGGGACCGCTCCGGGCTTGAAAATTCCCAGGCAGCCGCGGGCGTCCTCAGGGAGATCGTAGACCATCACTCCCTGGTGGACGTCTGGCGCGAACACCACCCGGACGACGACACCACCTTCACCTATGTCCGGGTGGAGGACGACCGGTCGCGCCACTGCCGGTTGGACCGGATCTATCTGTCCCGCTTTCATCTGGCGCGGGCCCATGCCTCCAGCGTCCGGCCGGCCCCGTTCTCGGATCACCATCTGGTGACCGTGACGGCTTCTCTCAGTTCCGAGCGGCCGGGGCCGGCCTATTGACATTTTAATAATAGTTTGCTGGAGGACGTGGGCTTCGTGGCATCCTTCCGGGAGTTCTGGCTGGCCTGGCGGGGGCAGCGGCGCGCCTTTCCCTCGGCGCGGCGGTGGTGGGACGTGGGGAAGGTCTGCGCGCGGCTCTTCTGCCGGAACTACACCCGGGGCGCCAGCCGGCGGCGAGATGCGCTGATAGGGCAGTTGGAGCGGGAGGTCTTGGAGCTGGAGAGGCGTCTGGCCTCCGGCCCCGAGGATTCACCCCTCTGCGCGGCGTACCGGGAGAAGCGGGAGGAGCTCCGGGCCCTGGAAGATCACCGGGCCCGGGGCGCGTTTGTTCGATCCCGCATCCGTCTCCTTCGGGAGATGGATCGCGGCTCCCGCTTCTTCTACGCCCTAGAGAAACGGAGGGGGGCCAAAAAGCATGTCACCTGCCTCCTGGCGGAGGACGGCGTCCCCCTCACGGATCCGGAGGAGATGCGTGACAGGGCCAGAGCCTTCTACGCCGCTCTTTTCTCCCCGGATCCGACCGACGCCGAGGCCCGCAGGGTGCTCTGGACCGAGCTCCCGACGGTCAGCGCGGGCAACCGAGACCGGCTGGAGCTGCCTCTTTCTCTGGCCGAGTTCTCGGCAGCCCTCCAGCTCATGCCCACTAACAAATCTCCGGGCATGGACGGGCTGACCGTGGAGTTCTACCGCGTGTTCTGGGACATCCTCGGCCCAGACCTCGTCACCGTCTGGGCCGAGTCCTTGCAGGGCGGGGTCCTCCCTCTCTCGTGCAGGCGAGCCGTGCTCGCCCTGTTGCCGAAGAAAGGGGACCTCCGCGATTTACGAAATTGGCGTCCCGTCTCGCTCCTCAGCACGGACTATAAGGTCGTAGCGAAGGCCATCTCGCTGCGGCTGGGGTCCGTGCTGGCGGACGTGGTCCACCCCGACCAGACCTACACCGTCCCGGGCCGGAGCATCTTTGACAACCTGTACTTGGTCCGGGACCTGTTGGAGCTGGGACGTAGGGATGGTCTGTCGTTCGCCCTCCTGTCTCTGGACCAGGAGAAGGCGTTCGACAGGATGGACCATGGGTACCTCCTGGGCACTCTGCGGGCGTTCGGCTTCGGGCCCCAGTTTATGGGCTTTCTCCAGGTGCTGTACGCTGAGGCGGAGTGTCTGGTCAAGCTCAACTGGACCCTGACCGAGCCGGTCAGCTTCGGGCGGGGAGTACGGCAAGGGTGCCCCCTCTCGGGCCAGCTGTACGCTCTGGCGATCGAGCCCTTCCTCTGCCTCCTCCGTCGGAGGTTGGCAGGGTTGGTGCTCCGGGAGCCGGAGCTGCGGCTGGTCCTGTCGGCGTACGCCGACGACGTGCTCCTCGTGGTCCAGGACCCTGCGGATCTGGTGCGGGTGGAGGCCTGCCAGGCCGTTTATTCGGCCGCCTCCTCCGCCCGGGTCAACTGGGTCAAGAGCTCTGGCCTGGTGGTCGGGGACGGTTGGCAGGCGGGCTCCCTCCCACCCGCGCTTCAAGCCATTCGGTGGAGCGTGGGTCCGCTGCTCTATCTAGGCGTTTATCTTTCCGCCACGCATCCTTCTCCGTCGGAGAACTGGCTGGATTTGGAGGCCAGGGTGCGTGAGCGGTTGCGGAGATGGACGGGACTGCTCTGGTGTCTCTCCCTGCGGGGGAGGGCGCTGGTGCTGAACCAGCTCGTCCTGTCCATGCTCTGGCACCGGCTCAACACCCTGAGCCCAGCCCCGGAACTCCTGGCCAAGCTCCAGAGGATAGCCCTGGAGTTCTTCTGGCCTGGACTGCACTGGGTCTCTGCAGGGGTTCTGAGTCTTCCCCTGGAGGAGGGGGGACAGGGCCTGGTCTGCCTTCGTAGCCAGGTCCATGTCTTCCGCCTCCAGGCCCTGCAGAGGCTCCTTTACGGTGCGGGTAGTCCGGCATGGAGCACGTTAGCGCACGCCTTCCTCCGCCGCCTCCGAGGGCTCCGATACGACCGGCAGCTCCTTTTTCTTCACCCGAGAGGTCTTCCGCGAGACCTCTCGGAGCTGCCGGTCTTCTACCAGGACCTTCTACGGACCTGGAAGCTCTTTTCGGCGACCAGGTCCACTGTGGCCACCGAGGGTGTGGATCTCCTCGCGGAGCCCCTGCTGCACAATCCCGATCTCCGTGTGCAGGTGGCGGAGTCACCCTCGGTGAGCCGGAGGTTGGTCCTGGCGGAAACCACCAGGGTCGGAGACCTCCTGGACTACACCAGAGGGGACTGGGTGGATCCCCGCGCGCTTGGTCGGCGCATGGGGCTCTCCACCCTCGCGACCCCTCTGCGTGTACTCCAGGAGGTGGGCGCTGCATTGTCACCTCTTGCTCTCGGCTTCCTGTGGCGGGCCCTGCGGGAGGGCGCTCCCCGCCCACCCCTCACCCCGGGCCCTCCGGACCTTTTTCTCGGGCCCTTGTTCCGTGAGCCCCCCCGGCTCCCCCGTTCCCATAATCCGAGCCGGCTGCACACTTTGCAGCCGGTCCGGTTTCGGACCGCGTCCAGAGACCACCTGTACACGCTCGTGCTCCACACGTTGCATCACCTCACCCTCGTGTCCCGCCCCGACACCAAGTGGAGGGACTATCTGCTACCTGTGGAGGGTGAGGAGCCCCGGTGGGCCAGCCTTTATTCCACCTTAGTTCCAAGGCCCGCCGGGGACATTGGTTGGCGGCTCCTTCATGGGGCCGTGAGCACGGGCGTGTACTTGGCGCGGTTCACCCCTATTCCTGAGGCCTGCCCATTTTGCGGCATTAGGGAGACCCTGGCGCACGCTTACCTTGAGTGCGCCAGGCTGCAGCCCCTTTTCCGGCTTCTCCAGAACCTCTTGTTGAGGTTCTGGCTACACTTTTCCCCGCACTTGTTTATTTATGCGCACCCTGTCCGTGGCCCCACTAAGTCGCGGGACCTCCTCGTCAACCTCTTCCTAGCTCTGGCCAAACTCACCATCTATAATACCAGGGAGAAGATGTTGGACGAGGGGGTGCTCTGTGACTGTGGGGCCTACTTTCATACCTCTTTGGTCTCACGTCTCCGGGCGGAGTTCCACTGGGCAGCGTCTGCTGGCTCCCTTGCCACCTTCGAGGAGCAGTGGGCGCTGTCCGGGGTTCTCTGCTCGGTGTCCCCATCTGGTTCCCTGATTTTGAACCTATGACCGTCACCTCGTTCCCTGTTTTTTTATTAGTTGTCCCACGTAATCATTTGGTACTGGGTCCAGTGGTCCCTCCCGCTAGGCTGGGGGAGTGGCCTTTCGTAGTGGGCGGCTGAGCCCGCCCACTTCCCGGTTTGCCAATACGGCCTCACTACAAGGTCATTGGTCTACAGGAGTCTATACATGGCTCATTTAATGGGGTTAATTTAGCCTTGGCTCTCCAGTGAGGTAGCAATACTTTTTGAATGGGGAAACTGAAGCACAGAGATTAATTGCTTACCAAGGAAGTCAGTGGCGGAAAATGAAATTGAACATAGATCTCCTGTTTATCAGTCCTGCAGTCACAAGGCTATCTGTCCTTCCTGCCATTCATATCAGTAAGCATTTGGTATATTATGCCTGGAATAGACAGTGAGAGATTGGGGTGTGAGGCTCCTCCCGTTATAAGGTCCTGCCCTGTACATGTTCCTATTAAAATCAATGGCAATTTGAGGTATGCAGGGAATGCATATTTGGGATGATAAAGATGCACAGTTTGACCACTGTATAATATGAGCTTTGCTATTAAATCTCACAAGGTCTCTGGTCAGTGTTACACTTCCCCAAAAAAGTTACAGTTAAAATTCAGATGTTGAAACTGTTCATAACACAGGCACAGTGGAACTGAACTGAAAGGAGGCGACACATCATGCTTTCCACCCCATCAAATGCCATGTATAGACTCCAGTAGTTCAATGACCTACTAGACTGAGATGGAGACGATTGGAGCTGCTAAGATAAGAGAAACTTCCTTATTGTTCTTAGCTTTTGGATTTTGTGAGCATTACACAACATAGCAGTAGTCCCTTCCTCACCTTCACTCAGCTTTTTTTTTTTAATGTCTCCCTAACATTGACTTTATATGACATGCAGCACAGTTTTTCAGTGTCCTTTTGGTGTGTCAGATACACTGTCCTCGGCTTTATCAAAACTACCTTATTTATCTTACCAACCACTTCCAGAAATCAAAAGCACTATCTGAATTTCTCTCAAATGTTGCCTTGAATATTTATAGGTTCGTGTTAAATATTTTCAGCAGATAAAAAACCCATCCACTGGGAATGGGTGGGTTGAAGGACCCACCTTTCTTAGCTTGCAAGAGCTCAGTTCCCTTGTGTGTCTAGTGATGGATGCCAAAGATGGTTTCTGTGTATGCTCATATCTTCCAGAGTTCAATGGGAAGGGAAATAGCTCAGTGGTTTGAGCATCGGCCTGCTCAACCCAGGGTTGTGGGCTCAATCCTTGAGGGGGGCCCTTTAGGGATCTAGGGCAAAAATCTGTCTGGGGAGTGGTCCTGCTTTGAGCAGGGTGTTGGACTAGATGACCTCCTGAGATCCCTTCCAACCTGGGTATTCTATGAACCTATACCTGGAGGTAACGCAGGAGAACAGAGATTGCACGGGGAGGTGGCTGGCCTCTGTTCTCAGAATAAAAATTCACAGAACAGAGGTTTGGCCATATGGATAAGAGGACAGCTTTATAATAATGCAGAAGGTGATATAGCAAACCTGGAGCACAAGATCAATAACACCTGGTGAATAAGGTAGAAGTTGATCCTCATTGCTGAGTAAAGTAACAAAGTTGGAGAATAGTATCAGAGGGGTAGCTGTGTTAGTCTGAATCTGTAAAAAGCAACAAAGGATCCTGTGGCACCTTTGAGACTAACAGAAGTATTGGGAGCATAAGCTTTCATGGGTAAGAACCTCACTTCTTCAGATGCAAGTCATCTGAAGAAGTGAGGTTCTTGCATCTGAAGAAGTGAGGTTCTTACCCACGAAAGCTTATGCTCCCAATACTTCTGTTAGTCTCAAAGGTGACACAGGACCCTCTGTTGCTTTTTAAAGTTGGAGAATCTATACATTCTATTAGATCTTTTGTGTGTGGATATATACTAATAGAAAATATAACATGAGCCCTCCTTACAGCATCTTGAACTTCTTGTTATTACTTAGTTTACAAATCAGGATATTTCTCTTCCCCACTGGCAGCATCCTAACATTTTTACTAAATGATGTAATTTAATCCAAACAATTTCTATAATTTCATGATAAGGGCCAACACCATGTGCCAGGCATTTTAGAAATTTAGCCTGAGAAATTGATCTGGGCAATTTCCAGTGGAGGAATGTGGAAACCTTAAGGGGTGGGGAAACCAAGATTTTTTATTTCAAATTTTGGAAAATGGTCTGATTTCTTAAACAAAAACCCTCCAAAATAACCAGAATTCTGGCTTTTCCACCTAATCAAAACCAGAATCTATTTTCTAAGCAAAACATGAACATTTCTGGGCAAAATTTATTTCAGACTGTAAAATCAGTTGGCATGGAAATTGGAACATTTCTAACCTCTCAGATTTCCCTGTGAAAATATCTCTTTTGTGGAAAAAAATTAAGTTACTGTCTCACAAAATGACCTAGAACAAAATAATATGAAAATTTTACACAAGAATCCTCATATCATTCTTTAGTATCTAGTTGCTATAAGGACAAGGTTTATTATTTTTAAATCTGCTTTATCAAAGTCTCTCTCTACTCCTCTCCCTGAAGCAGTGATGCCCAGAAATGGTGGATCCAGGATACCTCCACTGAACCTTTGTCTCCCACTCTTTTAATTTGCTGTTTCCTATTGTCACTCCAATCTATCTGCCAAAGTTTCCATCTGCTTTGGAAGTACAGCACTTGGAATTTTTTCCCATTGATGTGATATTTCAGTGAGACTTTTCCAAGTGACACTAAGTTCCTTTCCCAAAATGTCTAAGTGTCTTGTGTCTGTGTTTCTTGTAGTTTCCAGGGTCTACCCTAGCAGAGCTGTCTAACCACTTGACTATCAAAACACCTCCGAAGTGATGAGATTTCTAGACAGTAAGTGCTGCTGGCTAAGTTAAACAAGACCAGAAAGATCAAGGATTGATACACTTAGTTTCCTTCATTTTAAAAATTACTTTCGATAAGCACAGAGACTTCATCAATTCCTTTTCAGACAACACATTTTTCTCTTCACTGGCATCCAAGATTCAATATTTTTTTTAAAGTATATATTTCGTGGCTAAAAAGAAAATCGACAAGTTTTCTGACTTGAATTCAAGAACTCCACTTCATCCACTGGAGTTACAATCCAATCCAATATCTTATCAATAAATTTCATCCCTAACATAGTGCCACCACACACACCTCAATTCCTGCGGTATATAATAATCATAGAATCATAGGAACGGAAGGGACCTCCAGAGCTCATTTAATCCAGTCCCCTGCACTCATGACAGGACTAAGTATTATCTAGACCATCCCTGACAGGTGTTTGTCTAACCTGCTCTTAAAAATCTCCACTGAGGGAGACTCCACAACCTCCCCAGGCAATTTATTCTAGTGCTTAACCACCCGACAGGAAGTTTTTCCTAATGTCCAACCTAAATTGCCCTTGTGCAATTTAAGCCCATTTCTTCTTGTCCTATCCTGAGGTTAAGGAGAACAATTTTCCTCCCTTCTTGTAACAACCTTTTATGTACTTGAAAACTGTTATGTCCCTCCCCACGCCCATTCTTTTCTTCTCCAGATTAAACAAACCCAGTTTTTTCAATCTTCCCTCATAGGTCATATTTTCTAGACCTTTAATCATTTTTGTTGCTCTTCTCTGGACTTTCTCCAATTTGTCCACATCTTTCCTGAAAAGAATACTTTCCTGGATACAATACTCCAGTTCCTAATCAGCATGGAGTAGAGAGGAAGAGTTACTTCTCGTGTCTTGCTTACAACACTCCTACTAGTACAACCCAGAATTATGTTTGCTTTTTTTGCATCAGTGTTACACTGTTGGCTCCTGTTTAGCTTGCAATTCACTATGACCCTCATATCTCTTTCCACAGTACTCCTTCCGAGGCAGACATTTCCGATTTTGTATGTGTGTAACTAATTGTTCCTTCCTAAGTGGAGTACTTTGCACTTGTCCCTACTGAATTTCATCCTATTTATTTCAGACCATTTCTCCAGTTTGTCCAGATCATTTTGAATTATAATTCTTTCCTCCAAAGCACTTGCAACCCCTCCCAGCTTGGTATCATCCGCAAACTTTATAAGTGTACTCTCTATGCCATTATCTAAATCATTGATAAAGCTATTGAACAGAACCAGATCCAGAACTTATCCCTGCAGGACCCCACTCGTTATGCCCTTCCAGCTTGACTGTGAACTACTGATAACTACTCTCTGGGAATGATTTTGCAACCAGTTATGCACCCACCTTATAGTAGCTCCATCTAAGTTGTATTTCCCTAGTTTGTTTATGAGAAGGTCATGCGAGACAGTATCAAAACCCTTACTAAAGTCAAGATATAACACATCTACCGGTTACCCCGCTATCCACAAGGCTTCTTACCCTGTCAAAGAAATCTGTTAGGTTGGTTTGACAGAATTTGTCCTTGACAAATCCATGCTGACTGGTACATATCACCTTTATCACCTTTATCTTCTAGGTGTTTGCAAATTGATTGCTTAATTATTTGCTCTATTATCTTTATGGGTACTGAAGTTAAGTGGACTGCTCTGTAATTCCCTGGGCTGTCCTTATTTCTTTTTTTATAGATTGGCACTATATTTGCCCTTTTCCAATCCTCTAGAATCTCTCCCATCTTCCATAGATTCATAGATTCATAGATTCTAGGACTGGAAGGGACCTCGAGAGGTCATCGAGTCCAGTCCCCTGCCCGCATGGCAGGACCAAATACTGTCTAGACCATCCCTGATAGACATTTATCTAACCTACTCTTAAATATCTCCAGAGATGGAGATTCCACAACCTCCCTAGGCAATTTATTCCAGTGTTTAACCACCCTGACAGTTAGGAACTTTTTCCTAATGTCCAACCTAGACCTCCCTTGCTGCAGTTTAAACCCATTACTTCTGGTTCTATCCTTAAAGGCTAAGGTGAACAAGTTTTCTCCCTCCTCATGACACCCTTTTAGATACCTGAAAACTGCTATCATGTCCCCTCTCAGTCTCCTCTTTTCCAAACTAAACAAACCCAATTCTTTCAGCTTTCCTTCATAGGTCATGTTCTCAAGACCCTTAATCATTCTTGTTGCTCTTCTCTGGACCCTTTCCAATTTCTCCACATCTTTTTTAAAATGCGGCGCCCAGAACTGGACACAATACTCCAGCTGAGGCCTAACCAGAGCAGAGTAGAGCGGAAGAATGACTTCTCGTGTCTTGCTCACAACACACCTGTTAATACATCCCAGGATCATGTTTGCTTTTTTTGCAACAGCATCACACTGTTGACTCATATTTAGCTTGTGGTCCACTATAACCCCTAGATCCCTTTCTGCCGTACTCCTTCCTAGACAGTCTCTTCCCATTCTGTATGTGTGAAACTGATTTTTCCTTCCTAAGTGGAGCATTTTGCATTTGTCTTTGTTAAACTTCATCCTGTTTAACTCAGACCATTTCTCCAATTTATCCAGATCATTTTGAATTATGACCCTGTCCTCCAAAGCAGTTGCAATCCCTCCCAGTTTGGTATCATCCGCAAACTTAATAAGCGTACTTTCTATGCCAATATCTAAGTCGTTGATGAAGATATTGAACAGAGCCGGTCCCAAAACAGACCTCTGCGGTACCCCACTTGTTACGCCTTTCCAGCAGGATTGGGAACCATTAATAACAACTCTCTGAGTACTGTTATCCAGCCAGTTATGCACCCACCTTATAGTAGCCCCATCTAAATTGTATTTGCCTAGTTTATCGATAAGAATATCATGAGAGACTGTACCAAATGCCTTACTAAAGTCTAGGTATACCACATCCACAGCTTCACCCTTATCCACAAGGCTCGTTATCCTATCAAAGAAAGCTATCAGATTGGTTTGACATGATTTGTTCTTCACAAATCCATGCTGGCTGTTCCCTATCACCTTACCTCCTTCCAAGTGTTCCATGACTTCCATGACTTTTCAAAGATAATCGCAAAAGTCTGATATCTCCTCAGTCAGCTCCTTGAGTATTCTAGGATGTATTTCATCATGGCGTTGTGACTTGAAGTCATCTAACTTGTCTCAGTAATTTTTAACTTGTTCTTTCCCTATTCTAGCTTCTGATCCTACTTCATTTTCACTGGCACTCACTATGTTATATGTCCCATCGTTACTAACCTTTTTGGTGAAAACTGAAACAAAAAGAGTCATTTAGCATTTCTGCCATTTCCACATTTTCCCCTCCTGACTGAGTAATGGGCCTATCCTGTCCTTGGTCTTCCTCTTGCTTCTAATATGTAATAATGTATAATAATATTTCCTTTTCAATTTTAGGTGACTCAGGAATGTGAAAATAATTAACTATTGGCCTTCTACCCCTTGCAATCAATTTTAGATTCCTACAGCATGGATTAATGAAGGGCCAATTCTCCACAAGGTATTGCCCATGTTAGGTCCATTATTATTGGTAGGGGACATTCTTGGAGCAAAGGGAGCTATACAGCTGATACACTCATTGCTTAAGTGCTGTCATCTGAATTTAGCAGTCAGCATTTTGTGACTATGCTTCAACTTTCACCTGGAGTGAGAAGAGACATTATGATTAATTTAGGAATGTGAGAGAGTTTTCTCAGTTATCCTCTTATCATAAAAGGAAACCAAACTAAACTCCATCTTTAAAATGTATGCAGATTCTGCAAAACCTTTGTATTCAACTCCTATTGTACTCAATGGTACTTCCTTATGCAGAAGATTTGCAGGATAGGGTCTATAAAAGGGTATTTCTTATTTGTTTTATCATGTAGAGAATATTTAAATACTGACAGCATGTACCATTTGGGGCTTTTGAAGACACAGAGGTGCACAATGAGGGTATGTCTACACTACGGGATTAATCTGGATTTACAGAATTCGAATTTTGGAAACAGATTGTATAAAGTCGAATGTATGCAGCCACACTAAGCACATTAATTCAGTGCTGTGCGTCCATGTACTGGGGCTAGCGTCGATTTCCAGAGCATTTCACTGTGGGTAGCTATGCCATAGCTATCCCACAGTTCCCGCAGTCTTCTCCGCCCATTGGAATTCGGGGTTGAGATCCCAATGCTTGATGGGGCCAAAAACATTGTTGTGGGTGGTTCTGGGTATATCCTCCACCCTCTCCAGGGAAGCAACGGCAGACAACTGTTTCGCGCATTTTTCCTGGGTGAACAGTGCACACGCCATACCACGGCAAGCATGGAGCCAGCTCAGCTCAAGACAGCAGTCATGAATATTGTAAACACCTCGCGCGTTATCATGCAGTTTATGCTGAACCAGAACCTGCAAAACCAGGCGGCGAGGAGTAGGCTACGGCAGCGCGGCGGCGAGAGTGATGAGGATATGGACATGGAATTCTATCAAACCACGGGACCCGGTGCTTTGGAGATCATGCTGTTAATGCGGCAGGTTATAGCCATGGAACGCCGATTCTGGGCCCGGGAAACAAGCACAGACTGATGGGACCGCATAGTGTTGCAGGTGTGGGACGATTCCCACTGGCTGCGAAACTTTCGCATGCGTAAGGGCACTTTCTTGGAACTTTGTGACTTGCTTTCCCCTGCCCTGAAGCACCAGAATACCAAGATGAGAGCAGCCCTCACAGCTGAGAAGCGAGTGGCGATAGCCCTGTGGAAGCTTGCAACGCCAGACAGCTACCGGTCAGTCGGGAATCAATTTGGAGTGGGCAAATCTACTGTGGGGGCTGCTGTGATGCAAGTAGCCAAAGCAATCACTCAGGTGCTGCTACGAAAGGTAGTGACTCTGGGAAATGTGCAGGTCATAGTGGATGGCTTTGCTGCAATGGGATTCCCTAACTGTGGTGGGACGATAGATGGAACCCATATCCCTATTTTGGCACCGGAGCACCAGGGTACCCAGTACATAAACCGCAAGGGGTACTTTTCAATGGTGTTGCAAGCACTTGTGGATCACAAGGGACGTTTCACCAACATCAACGTGGGCTGGCCGGGAAGGGTTCATGACGCTCGCGTCTTCAGGAACACTAATCTGTTTAAACGACTGCAGCAAGGGACTTTCTTACCGGACCAGAAAATAACCATTGGGGATGTTGAAATCCCGATAGTTATTCTTGGGGACCCAGCCTACCCCTTAATGCCATGGCTCATGAAGCCATACACAGGCAGCCTGGACAGGAGTCAGGAGCTGTTCAACTACAGGGTGAGCAAGTGCAGAATGGTGGTAGAATGTGCATTTGGCCTTTTAAAAGGTCGCTGGCGATCGTTACTGACTCGCTTAGACCTCAGCCAAACCACTATCCCCATTGTTATTTCTGCTTGCTTTGTGCTCCACAATCTCTGTGAAAGTAAGGGGGAGACCTTTATGGCGGGGTGGGAGGCTGAGGCAAATCATCTGGCTGCTGATTACGCGCAGCGAGACACCAGGGCGATTAGAAGAGCACACCAGGAAGCGCTGCGCATCAGAGAAGCTTTGAAAACCAGTTTCATGACTGGCCAGGCTACAGTGTGAAATTTCTGTTTGTTTCTCCTTCATGAAAACCCGCCCCCTTTCTTGACTCATTCTCTGTAAGGAACCCACCCTCCCCCTTCCCCCAGCTTGCTTTCAAAGGAAATAAAGTCACTATCATTTAAAAATCATGTATTCTTTATTAATTGATTATAAACATAGGGAGAGAACCGACAAGGTAATCTGGGTGAGGTTTGGGAGGAGGATAGGAGGGAAGTAAAAGGCCACTGAAAAAATTCAATATAATGACAGCCTTTTGGTTGGGCTGTCCACTGGGGTGGAGTGGGAGGGTGCACGGAGCCTCCCCCCTGCGTTCTTACACGTCTGGGTGAGGAGGATATGGAACATGGGGAGGTGGGAGGGAGGTTATACAGTGGCTGCAGTGGCAGTCTGTTATCCTGCTGCTGTTCCTGAAGCTCCACCAGACGCCGGAGCATGTCCGTTTGATCACGCAACATCCCCTGAGTTGCAGCCTGCCACCTCTCATCTCGAGCCTCCCTCATGACCTCACGTTCACTGGCATCTTTCCTGTATTTAGACACCGTGTCCTTCCACTCATTCAAATGAGCTCTTTCATTGCAGGTGCATTCCATTATTTCCGAGAACATCTCGTCTCGCGTCCTCTTTCTCCGCCACCTTATCTGAGATAGCCTTCGGGACGGAGGAGGGAGGCTTGAAAAATTTGCAGCTGCTGGAGGGAGGGTTGAAAAAAAGGAGAGAAGTTTTTTAAATGATACATTTTACAGAACAATGCTTATACTCTTTCATGGTGAACAACACTATTCACATTACATAGCACATGTGATTTCAGTACAAGGTCGCATTTTTCATTAATATTGAGTGCCTGTGGCTTTGGTGTTAGAGATCACAAACGCAGGTCCGGGCAACCGAATTCAGCTTGCATGCGGCCGTGGTAAGCCATAGTCTTTCGGCTTCTGCGCCCTCCTTTCCCACATACCAAGCAAAGCCCGTTGACTGCTGCAGTTTTCCTGTTAACCTTCAGCAGCAGAAAACAAACTAACCCCACCCATCCAATTCTCTGGGATGATTGCTTTATCCCCCCCCCCCCCACCGTGTGGCTGGTATCAGAGAAGATCCCTGCAGAAACCAAACTAACCTCCCCGCCCCCCCCGCCAAGAATTATCTGGAATGATTGCTGTACCCCTCCCCCCACCGTAGGGTGACCAGACGTCCCAATTTTATCGGGACTGTCCCGATATTTCCTTGTTTGTCCAGTGTCCCGACCGCACGGAAATGCTCCAGAGCCCAGAAGTGCTCGCGCCCCCCCGCCCGACTCCACCCCCTCCTCCCCCGATTGGCTGCCTCCCCGAATCCCCGCCTCTTCTCCAGGCTCACCATTCCTCCTCCCTCCGCAAGCACTGGAGGGAGGCCCAGGAGACGCAGGGGAAGCGCGGGGCCGGAGTGAGTAAGAGTCTGTCCTGGCCCCGAGCAGGCAGGACTCAGTAGGGAGAGGAGGGGGGCGGCCCGCGGGGCCAGGCGGCGGCTGTTCTCCCCCCCCAGCAGCGGGACTTGGGAGCAGCCGCTGCTGCAGCTCCCATTGCCGCGGGGGGAGGAAGCGGCCGATGGCCAATCTCGGTGGCTGCGGCTCTGGCGCCCGGGCCCGAACCCCCCGAGCCGGGGCCTGCTGCGGGGACCCAGCAGTGCGCACGCTGCGCCCAGACCCTTGCCAGTCGCATCTGGGCTGCTGCCCAACTGGTGCTATCGCGTGGCGGCCCCGGGGCGGAGGCATCGGCAGCCCAGCCCCGTTCGTTCCCCTGCGGGACTCGAGCGGCCCGGGGGGGCTGGGGCCTGCTGCCCCCACTCTGGGGCCGCCGCGGGATAGTACCAGCTGGGCAGCAGCCCAGACATGACTGGCCAGGGGCTGGGCGCAGCGTGCGCACTGCTGGGTCCCCGCAGCAGGCCCCGGCTCGGGGGGTTCGGACCCGGGCGCCAGAGCCGCAGTCCCCCCCCGCGTCACCCTCCCCCCCGTCCCCCCGCGTCCCGATATTTGAGTTGGGTGATCTGGTCACCCTACCCCACCGTGTGGCTGGTAACAGGGAAGATCCCTGCTAGCCAAACGCAAAAAGCTCAGGGCCAATTCGCGTGCCCCCGCCCTGCGCTTGGCTAACTGCAGGGAAGGATTTTTTTTCAGCCACAGGCAAACAGCCCAGTAGGAACAGCCACCTCTCTCCCCTTAATTAAATTCCCGCACTTCAACCAGGTTACCATGAGCGATTACATTCCACTCTCCTGAGGATTACACAGCGAGATGAAGAACGGATGTTGCTTGAATGCCAGCAAACACTGGGACCATACGCTGCCAGGCTTTGTCATGCAATGATACCAGATTATTTGCTGCAAGCATGGCGTGGTCAAGTGTCCTACCATGGAGGACGGAATAATGCTGCACTGCCCAGAAACCTTGTGGCAAGCCTTATGGAGTACCTCCAGGAGAGCTTCATGGAGATGTCCCTGGAGGATTTCCGCTTCATCCCCAGACACGTTAACAGACTTTTCCAGTAGCTGTACTGGCCACGAATGCATCCCAAGTCCTCAGGGCAAAGTAATCATTAAAAAATGCTTGCTTTTAAAACAAGTTTTATATTTTAAAAGGTAAACTCACCTGAGGTCCCTTCCATGGGGTCATGGTCTTGGATCCTGTCTTGGGAGGGTTGGGAGGGTACTTCAGTCAGGCTGAGAAAAAGATCCTGGCTGTTGGGGAGAATGGAGTGCTGTGTGCTCTCCGCAAGCTCATCCTCCTCCTCTTCCCCATCCGCAGAATCCTCAGGTGTAGCTGATGAGATTATCCCCGCCTCAGAATCCACGGTCAGAGGTGGGGTATTGGTGGCGGCCCCCCCTAGAACTGCATGCAGCTCGGCATAGAAGCGGCATGTCCACAGCTCTGACCCAGAGCGACGGTTTGCCTCCTTTGTTTTTTGATAGGCTTGTCTGAGCTCCTTGACTTTCACGCAGCACTGATCTGAGTCCCTATTGTGGCCTCTCTCCATCATGCCCTTGGAGATTTTTTCAAAAGTTTTGGCATTTCATCTTTTCGAACGAAGTTCTGCTAGCACTGAATCCTCTCCCCATATAGCGATCAGATCCAGTAACTCCCGTATGGTCCATGCTGGTGCTCTTTTTCGATTATCGGCCTGCATGGTTACCTGTGCTGATGAGCTATCTGTGGTCACCTGTGCTCTCCACACTGGGCAAACAGGAAATAAAATTCAAATGTCCGCAGGGCTTTTCCTGTCTACCTGGCCAGTGCATCTGAGTTCAGATTGCTGTCCAGAGCGGTCACAATGGTGCACTGTGGGATAGCTCCCGGAGGCCAATACCATCGAATTGTGGCCACACTAACCCTAATTCAAAATGACAATATTGATTTTGGCGCTACTCCGCTCGTCGGGGTGGAGTACAGAAATCGATTTTAAGAGCCCTTTATTTTGAAATAAATGGCTTCGTTGTGTGGACGGGTGCAAGGTTAATTCGATTTAACGCTGCTAAATCTGAATTAAAGTCATAGTGTAGACCAGGCCTGAGTCTGCTTGATGTTAAAAGAAAACTCACAATGAACACTAGACCTGTTTATGAACACAGCTAGAAAAAGTAGAAAAATGCAGGCAGAGAGAGAATCATGTTCCCAACTGATTTTAGATACAGAACAGGCCCCACTTCAGACCTACCATCAAAGCATCCACACAGGGCCGTCCTTAGGCACACGCAAAATACGCAGCTGTGTAGGGTACCTGAAAATTTAGTGCACCACTGGGTCTGAGTGTCCACCCCTCCCCCGCCCACCGCTCCAGCTTTCCTATCCTTATTCTGACCCTTCCTGCAGGCTCCCACAGCTGGCTGCTGCAGCCTGGTCACTCTTACTCTGAAGGGTGTAAAGTGAAAAAGCCTCCAGCCTGCCAGACCTATTAGCACAACACTGAAACTGTTAAAGAGCCATTCAAGGGGTAATGAAGCCATTTAACAGGCATTTGCCAACCCCCAGGTATATACTGCAAGTTCGGAATTTACTGACAAAAACAGTTGTGCATTACTGTAATATTTACTCAGAACATGTCAGTCAACAGGACCTTAGTTTAAAATTTGATTTAAAAATATTTCATTAGTGAGTTGGTGAAAATTATAAAATCACATCTCAAAAAAATCCTTGCATAGATTTTTAGATGCACAGTCATCTTTAGCCTTAAATGTTTGGATCTTCAGACATATAGTTTTTCCAATAAATCCTTCAAAAGACCACCCTTATCTAAAATACAACTTTTAATTTTAATTACTATATTAAAAATACTTGCTCCCAAAGTCCTCTCTGTCCTTCCCTTTTTCCCTTCACCTCCCTCCTTCCCCCCCTCCCCCGTTGAAGAGAGCCCTTAAAGGAACAACACCTCTTTCCTTCCAGATAGCTAGACAAAGGGCTGGTCCCCACTTAGTCCGGACTTCGGACTAAGGTACGCAAATTCAGTTCGAAGTACCTTAGTCCGGACTTACCGGGGTCCAGACGCGGCCGGAAGTCTCCCCCCGTCGACGCCGCGTACTCCTCTCGGAGAGCTGGAGTACCGGCGCCGATTGTGGGCACTTCCGGGATCGATCCGGGATCGATTTATCGCGTCTTAACCAGACGCGATAAACCGATCCCAGAACATCGATTGCGTGCCTCCGGACCAGCCGGTAAGTGAAGACTAGCCCAAAGAGTTTCCCTTTCTTTACTTCTGACTATCTGATGAACTAGTTTTAAGAGAACCCTCCAGCAAAATCAGTACCTTAGTAAGATATAAAATCCTTTGTTATGCCTAAAATCTTTGGAAACATACTTTTTAAAGGTGGTGAAATTTCATAAACATGTCTATTGTTAGGGAGATCACACAGGGTAAATTAGTGTTCCCTTTTTCTAAAAGCAATGAACATTGTTATGAACACACTAAACCTCTGTGACTGATTAATTTAAAATGATGTCTTTGTTTCAGGGAGTTGAATATATAATAATCTGGAATGATTACTATATGAAGACTTAAGACTACATTTAAAACATAAAATCATCTTAGAAATAATGATTAAGAAAATGTAAAGCAGAGAAGAGCTGCGTCATCTATTCCATGATTTTTAATGTTGTATTCAGGAAGAAAGCTGACTCGCCCTTACTACAAAGTTTTTGCAAATAAATGTCTGACAAATTTCAGGGCATATCAAAAGACCTGTGACTGAAATTTTTTATTCCCAAGTTTAGTGCTTTTAATTAGGTACCTTCTGCATGTCCATTCTGCGTGAGGGAGAGGGTACGGGGGTTTCTGCGGGGAACTGTAACTCCCCGCCACTGTGAGGTGTGCTGGGCGTCTCGCTATCTTTTGCTGCCTTGTCCACCCCCGCATGGGGCTGCGAGCCAAGGCTTCCATCGGGCATAAGGGCACTGGTTTAATAATAGTGCATAGGGTTCCATAAATCCTAAGGATGGCCCTGCATCCACAACACATAAAAATGAGAGGGAAGAAATCTCAGTGCTTGTCTACATGGTACCACAGTCTGGTCTATGGGAGTGTAAATTGTAGAAAACTCTAAAGTGTTCCCCATATTGTGACAGATTTATGTTACCAATCTGTCTGAGGCGTTAGATGATTAGGTTGAGGCCATAGGATTGTAAGGGGAGGAGATGAAGGAGCACACCAAGTGACTAATTTTAAAGTTTTATTAATTAAATAATGATGAGTGAGCGGTGAGTGCTGGATTTTTCCCACGTCACTCAAACGAAGGAAGAAAGCGTTAGTGTCCAAGCCCTCACCTGCTTTCATATTCCCACATTCACAACCCAAGGCTGGCCAAGCCCGGGTATAATGTAAGAAGAAGAGGGGGAAGGGTGGACAAGAGTTCTGTCCTGTGCACAGGCCGTCCAGGGTCCGCTGTTGATCTCCGACTTGCTTCAGCTCTTGGGAGGGTTTTTAAGCCCTGGGTTTTTCCGGGGGCATTTTCGTCTAGGGATCCTCATCTCCCGTGGTTTCTGTACCAGTCTGAACTGGCCTTCTGTGGCTCCCTTAGGTTCTCCAAAACACACTGGCTTCAGGGTTGCAAGACTGTTGTTTTTTAACACACTGGCCTTCGCAATCCCTCTTGTTTTACAGGTCTGTTTGGTTCAGTTCTCCTTTCCCACAGGCTTTTGGCTGTTTGGCAGAAAGGAGCTTGTTTGTGTGCATTGGTGTTGAGCGGCACTTTCGCTCCTTATCTTTGAGCCTAGCTGAATCGTCGAGTTACCCCATTCCTTTCTCCCTTCCTCCGCCTTCGGACTCTCACAAATTGCAAAGGAATCTTTCACTCCACACTCACACCTCCAACCCTTCCCAAAATCCTTTCCAATGTATATAAAAGCATTAGCAATATACAAAGCTGGTGTTTACCCAGGGAACCTCCGGGGGGGGGGGGGGGCAATTTTATTGTGACATTCCCCCCCCTTGACACTGAATCAACATTCTGTTTTGAGGGGTCACCACTTAGGTTTGCACCCTCCCTTCGACACCATTGCCAGTGTTACCATTGGCCTCCTACACAAGCAGCAATATAACCCAAACAAAATTATTAGGGCAGCAGCAATTACATACACAAGCCAGTAATGGCTTCTGGCTTTATTAGTAACATAGCATAACACATTCCCTTGTTGACATAGATGCCCCATCTGAACAGCGGTGGCAAAGGCAGCTTTCTCCACATGGAAGGTGTGCTGCAACACTGTAAAGGAAGAGGCATTACACCCAAAGAAAAACTTTGGGCGTAATCCATGAAAAATTAAACACAATATAGTTAGAAATATTAACCATACTTGGCATAATTGCGGGCAAATGCACCAAAAAATTTTGCACCTGAGAGTGTAACAGCAAATCAAGGGGCACCCTGGGGTAGGTGGTCAATACCTTCAAACACACGCAGAGGTATTGGTAAACATATGTGCCTTAGTGGGGGCATTTCCTGATGTCTCCCCTTTTCAGCAGATGTGTTGACCCACCTCATAAAAACAGCCTGGCATTGCTTTTTTTTACACATTATTTGAGGGGCTTTATAGACTATAGCTGCCAGGAGTTGCCCTTTGTATTTCATATCTGCTGGTAGTCAGAAGATGTCGTCAGCACATACCGCTTAGCCGTGTCATTGGGGGGGCGCCACCTTCCACACGTTGTGATGGACCACCCAGCCCCAGAGGAAGCCTTCCCAAAGGCCTGCTTGGATTTTTATAGTGGGTGCCCACATTCCTTTTATAGGGCCAAAGGCATGCAGGAGCAGGCTATGCCTGTGCACTTCCAGGTAGTGAGCCTCCAGGAATAGCAAAAAGGCCATTACTTCAGGGAATCCCTGAGTGGGAATGGATTTTCCCAGGCTAGGCTCCATGGAGCACATCCTTATGGCTGCTACAGACTTCCTAGGTTAACTATTGTTGGAGCTGAGAGCACACCGAATCCCACGCTAATTGGTCCCCGGCCTCCATTGTGGTACTAATCAGTCCCCACAAGGTGTCCCGCATGTGGAGGGCCAATTTCACAGTATGTTTGAGGGCGGAGGTGGCCACTGTAAGGTGGGTAAGAGCCGCACTTGTGACCAGCCCCATGGCCTTTTTTAACTGTTTGTTTTTTATGGCCCCTTGCTGAATATTTTAAATACTAGCCACCAAATTGGCCCCATCGCACAAGGAGCTTACTAAGGTTCACCTTTTTCAGGGGGGCAAGGACAACGTCTGCGTAAGGAGGGCAAGTTAGAGGGTGGCCCCCCCAGTACAACTGTAGAGGAAGGCTGGGCCCTGGAAGCGTGTCAGGAGCAGGTGAATGTTTACAGCTTTTAAAGTGGCATTGAGGAGGATTTAGTGTTGAGTGGCCGCCTTTTATTTGATGGCTGGTAACATTTGCCACCACTGCTGGTGTGGGGGGAGATGTGGAGGTGCTTTTTTAGAGTTATTTTTTGAAGAGTGAGGGCTAAGCAGAGGAGGCTACAATTTAAAAGGGATGCTGGAAATTGTTTGGGGCATGTAATATTTACCTTTTTACACGGGCGGGATGTGTGTGTAGATGAGTGGGTGATATAGGTGATATACTAACATTTGTAACTGCAGGGGTTAGGTTGAACCCTACACCATCTGGGGACCAACACTGCAATCACATCCTGATGCCAGTTGCTAATACTGAACTTTTTTGTGACATTGAAAACCTCCCCACGTATCCTCCCATCAGTGATTTACTTGAGTCATTGCTTTTAGATTTTTTTTTTTTTTTAGTGGAACCACAAGCGCTGGCAGTATGGATAGAGATTTTTTTTTTAAAGTTAGGGGCCATTGTTTCCATGTGGAAACAAACTTTTTGGGATGGGGGCTTAAAGGGAGAATGGACGCACTCTTGTTTTGGGTGGTGCTGTTTTGCAGGGTATGGAGTTTTTTGGAGTTAACCCTGTTTGGGACCCAACTGGGGAGGGAGACACAGGGCCAGGGGACCTGGGGCTCTCGGCAGGGGGCCTCCCCTGGAAAAACGCCCAGGTAATACGCGGTGCCACACTTCCAGGATGACATGTCGCAACTGCCCCCTTGCCAATGGACAATAGACCTTTTTTTTTTACCATGGCCAATTTTGGTTAATGGTAAAATTAATGAAGGAAGACAAAAACATCGGAAACCCAAGGAATTTTATAAAAATATGCCACCATATATACATTGTATTCCCAAATGAAGGATTTTGCAGGCTTGAAGCAGCAAGAGCAGTTTGACCACTTTTGTTCGGTGTGTTCCTGGGTTTTCGCTTGTTGCTACCTGTTCTGTTAACAAAGCAAAAGGGAAAGAAAAGGGACAACATAAATGCACCTATTGAGGAAACTGAGACACATACAAAATTTGTTAAGCCATTCGTTGTCCTGTTACAGTTCACCCTGGCTTCCATTATGGATGTTGTTTGCCTGGTTTAGGAGGTTACAACAATGATATTGCATTTAGGGATTAATACTTGCTATTGCCCACCAAAGGGCCTTTTATTTCGCTTCAGGCCACCACATGAGGAACAGAGTCTGCCCCTTGGGGGTCCATGGGAGGTCCGGGGCCACCCACCAGGTATTTTGCTGTGGCCCTGCTGTGTTTATTTGGACTATGCATTGCCTTTATGGCTCCTCCTCTCCAGGCTTATGCCACACTGTGGCTTTGGCCCCATCAGTTGATTGAACCAGGGAGAGCCTTTGGAGGTACTTTCCCTCCTCATAATTATAATTATCCAGACAATCCCATGAGCTGATGGAGACCCAGATAGTCCAGGCAGATGGCAGGTCCACAACCGAGGCCCATGATGCCATGACCGGAAACCCAAGCATATGTTTTGAGCTGATTGGCATGCGCCCATTTTGGTTTACCTGGTAGCTGAAGTTGGTACACTACCGGGAAGATGCGATTTACAATGGAGGATGGCCCCACCCACTTGGCGTTCAGAGTGTGGGCCGTCTTTTTTAGCTTTTGCAACATTACTTTGTTTTTAAAGTGCCATGTTTAGATGTTTGTAACGACGATTTTTTTACACTTAGCCTTTTTTTAATTTAAAACGGCCTTTACGGCTTTGTGGGTTTTACATAGCTTTTTTTTTTTTAACAGGGCAAAGCTGAGACTTTTTTGGTTGTGGCAAACAGTAAATGTGATTATTGGTAAAGACAGTATTTACATTACATTTACATTTGTTTACTAACAGGTTGCTAACACTTTTATTTTTTTAAAAAACACTTTTTTAGGAATTAACACAGGCCTGGTCCACACTAGGCGTTTATGTCGAAGTTAGCGCCGTTACATCGAATTAATCCTGCACCCGTCCACACCGCGAAGCTATTTAGTTCGACATAGAGGTCTCTTAAATTCGACTTCTGTACTCCTCCCCGACGAGGGGAGTAGCGCTAAATTCGACATGGCCATGTCGAATTAGGCTAGGTGTGGATGGAAATCGATGCTAATAGCTCCGGGAGCTATCCCACAGTGCACCACTCTGTTGACGCTCTGGACAGCAGTCCGAGCTCGGATGCTCAGACCAGCCACAAAGGAAAAGCCCTGGGAAAATTTGAATTCCTTTTCCTGTCTGGGCAGTTTGAATCTCATTTCCTGTTTGGACATCGTGGCAAGCTCAGCAGCACTGGCAACGATGCAGAGCTCTCCAGCAGTGATGGCCGTGCAATCTCAAAATAGAAAGAGGGCCCCAACATGGACTGATCGGGAAGTCTTGGATCTGATCGCTGTGTGGGGCGATGAGTCCGTGCTTTCCGAGCTGCGATCCAAAAGACGGAATGCAAAGATCTACGAGAAGATCTCTAAAGACATGTCAGAGAGAGGATACAGCCGGGATGCAACGCAGTGCCGCGTGAAAATCAAGGAGCTGAGACAAGGCTACCAGAAGACCAAAGAGGCAAACGGACGCTCCAGATCCCATCCCCAGACATCCCGTTTCTACGAGGTACTGCATTCCATCCTAGGTGCGGCCGCCACCACTACCCCACCACTGACCGTGGACTCTGAGGATGGGATATTGTCCACGGCCGGTTCCTCGGACATGTTAGCGGATGGGGAAGATGAGGAAGGAGATGAGGAGGACGAGGCAGTCGACAGCGCTTACAACGCTGATTTTCCCGACAGCCAGGATCTCTTCATCACCCTTACAGAGATCCCCTACCAACCTTCCCCAGCCGTTAACCCGGACACAGAATCTGGGGAAGGATCAGCCAGTAAGTGTTTTAAACATCTAAACATTTATTTATAAAAGAACAGGAATATTAAGAATAACAAAAATGGGTTTCTCATGATTAGTTTGCCCTAGGCGCTTAACGTTTCAGTCCTGGGCAGTGCAACTATTTAAAAAAATCTAACAATGTCCGGTTTAGCATGATTGTTCTGCCCCATCCGCTCTACTGTTTAGTCCCTGCCAGTGCAGCTACAGTAAAATGCGGTCTATATGTGCGGGGATAGAGCAGAAATCCTCCTGGGACATCTCGAGGAAGCTCTCCTGTAGGTAATTGGAAAGCCTTTGCATCAGGTTCCTGGGGAGAGCGGCCTTATTGGGTCCTCCGTAGTAGGAAACATTTCCGCGCCACGAGACAAGCAAGTACTCAGGGATCATTGCCCTGCAGAGCAGGGCGGCATACGGCCCTGGTCTATGGAGGCTTTCCCGAAGCATTCTTTCCTTTTCGCTGTCTGAGATCCTCATCAGGGTGATGTCGCTCATGGTGACCTGCTTTGAATTAGGTAGGGGAATGTTAGTGTTGGGACTGCTTGCCCGTTCCTTTACTGAACTGTAACCACTGGTTTGCAGCCACGCGGTAGAGGCGTGAGAGGGGCAGCATACAGGGATCTTTCCCGGGGACAGCCGCGAGGGGGTGGGACAGGGGCAGAGTTCCTGCTTGCCGGATTGCTGGCAGCAGGGACTGGCATTGCTTTCAGTGTGAAAGGAGGCCAGTGCTACTATTAAAGTTTTAAGCTGCCACAAGTCTACGGCTTACCATGTCTGCCTGCTGCACAAATTCCGGTGTCCTGCCCCGCTTCTCAGATCTGCAGTGCAAGACCCCAGGCACTAAATGCGAAGGCCGAGAATTCGACCTTGCCCTGAATGCGCATGTGATAGGTGCTGTGCATGGTCTTGTTCACAGAGAAAGACTATGTTCTTTGTTCACAACTACATTTATCTTTCTGAAGAATTCACTCCCTTTTTCCCATTCCCACAGCCACATCTGCGACTGTCTCACAACCTAGCCTGGCATCACACTCCCAGAGGCTAGCGCAGATTAGGCGTAGGAAGAAGAGGACACGGGAGGACATGTTCTCGGAACTTATGGGCTGCTCCCGAACCCAGGCAGCACAGCAGACCCAGTGGCGGAAGAACTTGTCCCAAATGCACCAAGCACACATGGAACGGGAGGAGAGGTGGTGGCAGGAAGACCAGCAGGCGACTCAAACGCTGCTTGGACTAATGAGGGAGCAAACGGACACGCTCCGGCGCCTTGTGGATGTTCTGCAGGAACGGAGGCAGGAGGACAGAGCCCCGCTGCAGTCTATCTGTAACCGCCCTCCCCCGCCACCAAGTCCCATACCCCCCTCACCCAAAGTGCAAAGAAGGAGGGGTGGCAGAGTCCATGCAAACTCTCACTCCACCCCTGCGGACAGCTCTAGTAGTAGAAGGCTCTCATTCCCCAAAATTTGACAAGTTCTTTCCTTCCCGCCTCACACAAGCCCCCGTCCAAGTTTCACCTCCCAGTTTCATGTGTAGTTGCTAATAAAAAATACATTTCTGTTAATTACTGTTTCCATCATGTTCTTTTGGAGGGGGGGGAGGGGGTAAGGGGGTTGTTAATTTGACAGGACAGTCACCTTTAGCAGGGTACATAGGCGGGGGCAGGTCCAGCAGCAGGGCACATACACAGTGCAGTCACTAGTTACCCTGGTCAGTCTGGGAGGTGGTTTTCATGTTCTGTGGTGGGGGGTGAGTTGCTCTGTGACTTTGTGGCGGGGGAGGGCAGTTACAGATCTTATGCGGCGGTCCTTATCCTGGATCACAGAGCCACGCAGCAGGGGATCTGTAACCGTCCTCCCCCTGCCACAAAGTCACATCGCCCCCCCATACACACAGTCCCGATCAGGAGGGGTGACAGGCTCCGTTGAAACAACCAGTCCACCACTGCGGAGCCTGTCAATCCTGGAGTTTAGAAGCGTCATTTGCGTCACTACGCTACACCCGCTCCCCACCACAGTCTGCGTCCCGGGTTTAAAACATTCCCGCGAAAACAGTAATAAAGAAAACGGTGTTCATTAGCAAAGTAGAAGTGATTTTATTTCTAAACCTGTGTTGGAAGTGGGTGAAGGGGGTATGTAACTGGAGAGGATAGTCAACATTAACTGGGTAAAGAAACGGGGGCAGGTTCAGCTTCTCTGTACAAAAACTTAAAAGTCACAGGTTACCCTGCTCACTCAGGAACCTAGCTTTCAAAGCCTCCCGGATGCACAGCGCGTCCCGCTGGGCTCTTCTAATCACCCGGCTGTCTGGCTAGGCGTAATCAGAAGCCAGGCTATTTGCCTCAACCTCCCACCCCGCCATAAAGGTCTCCCTCTTGCTCTCACAGAGATTGTGGAGCACACAGCAAGCTGCTATAACAATGGGGATATTGGTTTCGCTGAGATCACAGCGAGTCAGTAAGCTTCTCCATCTCCCCTTGAGACGGCCAAAAGCACACTCCACCACCATTCTGCACTTGCTCAGCCGGTAGTTGAAGAGTTCTTTTTCACTGTCCAGGGCGCCAGTATAGGGCTTCATGAGCCAGGGCATTAGCGGGTAGGCTGGGTCCCCGAGGATAACTATAGGCATCTCCACATCCCCAAGAGTTATTTTGTGGTCCGGGAAGTAAGTACCTTCCTGCAGCCATCTAAACAGACCAGAGTTCCTGAAAACACGAGCGTCATGAACCTTGCCCGGCCATCCCATGTAGATGTTGGTAAAACGTCCCCTGTGGTCCACCAGTGCTTGCAGCACCATGGAAAAGTAGCCCTTTCTATTAATGTACTGGCTGGCCTGGTGGTCCGGTGCCAGGACAGGGATGTGAGTTCCATCTATGGCCCCACCGCAGTTTGGGAATCCCATCGCTGCGAAGCCATCTATGATCGCCTCCACGTTTCCCAGGGTCACTACCTTTGACAGCAGTACATCAACGATTGCCTTGGCTACTTGCATCACAACAACCCCCACGGTAGATTTGCCCATGCCAAAGTGGTTCGCGACTGACTGGTAGCTGTCTGGTGTTGCAAGCTTCCAGAGGGCTATGGCCACTCGCTTCTGGACAGTCAGGGCTGCTCGCATCCGGGTGTCATTGCGCTTCAGGGCAGGGGACAGCAACTCACAAAGTTCAAGGAAAGTTCCCTTCCGCATGCGAAAGTTTCGCAGCCACTGGGATTCATCCCAGACCTGCAGCACTATGCGGTCCCACCAGTCCGTGCTTGTTTCCTGGGCCCAGAATCGCCGTTCCACAACATCCACATGACCCATTGCCACCCTGATGTCCTCGGCGCTGGGTCCCGTGCTTTCTGACAGGTCTGTGCTACTCTCAGACTTCAGGACCTCACCGCGGTGCCATAGCCTCCTCGCCTGACTTATCTGCATCTGCCTCTGGGAAAGGTGGATGATAAGCTGTGTTGGCCAAATAGGGCCCGTTTCTCCCCGGAGCTTACCTAATTACACCAAGGAGGCACGGAGAGACAAGAAGACGGGTACCAGGTCCTTTATTTGTCAGTCAGCTGAGAGGGTGCTCCTCGACTCATGCCAGAAGAGACACACCTTACATGGGCAACATAGGCCCTTTTTATAACCAGTAACAAACAACTCAGTTCTCATCCTTTTTACGTCATTATGCTGACTGATAGATAATAGGTTACACAGATTATTTTGGGAGGGGGGATACAAGAGACATCTGTTGCGGATACATTTATCATTTTGAAGGGAGAACAAGGTACATCCCTTGACCCTTTGCACTAAATACCTTGGGGATTTATCGGCACTTTTGGCCTTCCACTCTCCCGAGTTACCTGGTAGCTATGCCTAGTGGATCCCAACAGCTGCGAGGCGTTGAGAACGGCCACAACTGCAGCGATGGTCGCAGCGGGCTCCATGCTCGCAGTGCTGTGGCGTCCGCGCTGTCACTGACTAGAAAAGTGCGCGAACTGATTTCCCGCCGGCGCTTTCAGGGAGGGAGGGCGGGAGTGATGGACGGATGACGACAGTTACCCAAAAGCACCCTCGACACATTTTTTTACCCAGAAGGCATTGGCGGCTCCACCCAGAATTCCAGTGGGCAGCGGGGACTGCGGGAACTGTGGGATAGCTGCCCACAGTGCACCGCTTCCAATGTCGACGCTTTCCCCGTTAGTGTGGACTCACAAAGTCGAATTACTGTCCTTAGTGTGGACACACACGTTCGAATTTGCAATATCGATTCCAGCAATTCGATTTAAGTAAAATCGAACTACTCTCGTTGTGTAGACATACCCACATACACATTGCCCATTATACAGTACTTTGGTTTTATTATTTAATGTACTTTATATGCAGGATTTTAGTAAAATGTTTTTAATAGGGCTTTGGAGCAACAGGCAAAGACAAGCACACCCACTTTTGAGGAGTTTATTTGGTACAAACTCTGGTGTTCAATAGCTTCCCTCCCTCCCCAGCCCACTGGCTCGAGATCTGGGGTAGCCGGAAGGATTTTATGTGCCATATAAGGAGTGGGGTAACTTTTTATATTTTTGCTTTTAAAGCTTGTTGGTTATGCATTTTTAATAATAATTTTTTAATTAAAAGGTTTGGCCTTACTATCCTAGAAACATAGTGCATTTATTTGTATTGATAAGTATTAAACACTGATTTGTTGTTGTTGTTTTTTTTTTTTTGCTTTAGCAAGTATATTAAAACCTTAGTATTTTTTTGATATTACCCAAAACATTTTGTGTTTTAAGGTGGACAAAGCAAGTATTTGCATTTTAGTACATTTTATAGCTATAGCAGTATGTTTTTTTATTTTTATTTGGTTTTGTATTAGGCTGTTTTGTAGCTGGGACAGAGAGCTTAATTTATTTTTAATTACCTTTAGGTATACAGTATTTATAATTTTTGCTTTAAAAAAAATTTCCCCTAATATGGTGTTTACTACCTGAGGATGTTTTTTTGCAGGATTTTTTTTTTAATACACAATAGTACTAGCAACAAGACAAACACCACAAGATAAAACAGAAAACACAATTTTTATTGTGACCGTAGATTTATGGTATTTTGGGTTGCTTTTTTTGCTGGTATTAGCTTTTTCTGATTTTTTTGAAAGACAAAAAGAACATGTTTTTACCCCTTTGAGGGTGGCAGATTATTGCTTAAAATATTTTTTTTTCTTATAAATACCCTTGCTGATTGCAGGCAAAACAGAGGAATTACCCCCATATTTTTTTGTGTTTGTTTTATAGGCAGGCCAGGTTTTAATGGTTTTTACCTTTATTAGTTACGTAATTTGCATTAACCCAGACGCTTTTTGGCTTGCCTTTGGATTCAAAGCCTTTAGCAGATTAGAGACTTTGTTTTAAAAGGGATACAATTAACTTTTACCAGAGTTTTGATTACTTTTAACTTTTGCTTTTAAAACCTACAAAAAAATTGAAAAAGAAAACACAACCTATTGTGGCTTTCTTTGGAGCCCTAATAGGATTTTAATTAAGTAGCATGGCATGTTTGCAATTTTTTTAACCCCTTCTACAATATAGACTGCACATGTTCTGGGGAAAATGCACATTTTTTTACACTGCTTTGTTTTTATATAGATGTATATAGATTACATTTTATATATATATATATATTTGGGGCAGTTAAGTTTTAATAGAACCCTCTTATATTTTTTTAGCAAATTTGACTACATTGTTTATAGTTAAATGATTTTAGTTGGATAGTTTTTTTGCCTGGATTATTTACAGATTTATTTATTTTATTTTTTTGAAAAAGGGCCCATTTTTCTTCAGAATGGCTGCAAAGAAACCAAGAATTTTTTTTATAACACTTTAAAAAAATATATTTTTACTAAGTTAACAGCTAATTTTTTTTTGCCTTTGCAGAGTTCACTTTTTACTTTTTTTTATAACTACTTGCTTATTTTTTAAAATGATACCTTATTTAACTTAGATTTTACCATTTGAAGTACTATTTTATGGATTTGAATTTTCCATGTCTGCACTTACTCCTTTCCTTACTCCTGCCACTATGCCCTCAGGGCTTCCAACCTGTTTTTTTTTTTTAATTTGTTGCCTGCCTGCTTGTTTGGGGCCATTTTGTTGTTGTTGAACTGTCCCTTTTCATGGGCACATTGAGTTGCTGCCTTGTTAGTAACTTGCACTTTTAGCAGGGCTGCCCGGGGGGAGGAAGTGGAGCAATTTGCCCCAGGCTCTGGGCCCTGCAGAGGCCCCCATGAGAATATAGTATTCTATAGTATTTCAACTTTTTTTTATGGAAGGGGCCCCCGAAATTGCTTTGCCCCAGGCCCCCTGAATCCTCTGGGCGGCCCTGACTTTTAGTGCCTTAATTTTTACTAGCTGCCGGGTACACACATCTGCCCTTTTCTCCAACTTTTTTTTTTTTTTTTGACAACATTTGGTACCACATAGCCACTGCAGTTTATATCAATCCCATTGTTGCCCCTAAGTTTTTACCCTTCTGCCTTTCATACTTGGCATACTGGTTTAACACATTTTGCCAAGTATGCATGCCTTTTTGAAGCTTTGCCACGGAACCCCAGGGATTGTATCCCACCTCGGTGAGATTCGTACCCCCCCTTTGAAATAGACAACAGAATCCCGTCCCTTCTTGTCGCCCATTCCATGGCATGGGCATCAAGTCCACCAGCCTTCCGTGAAACCAGTGGGACATGCAGCGGGACTCCCATGTCCGCGCTTCCTAATGCCTGTCTGTCCAGCCTTGAACCCATTGTTGATGCCATCGCCCACTACTGCGGAACTTTCGAGCCCGCAGTTGTCCCCTTCTGTTTCCTGAACATGTTGTTACAATTCATTAGTACAACTTTTAAGGTTTTTTTAAGTACTTGACATTTTACATGGCCCATTCCAGCACTGGGGCTTACAATGTTAACCCAGCCTGTGCCAGAGGGAGAAATGCTAAACCTTCCCCTGTATTACTCGGCCTACTACCACCAAGGGTCCATACACCAAATACAAAATCCATCCCGGGCAGAGCGAGAAACCCTAAGTTCTTCTTTTATGCTTAGTTATGCTACAGCTGAGGGTGTATGCACTGAGGATTTTTTTTTTTTTTTTTTTTTTTTTTGCTTGGAGTGGGGATTTTTAAGGGTTTTTTTTAATTTCCCGGCACTTTTACAACTGGGGTGGATGAGGGTGGAGAGAGGAATGCTAAACCACTTTTTGTTTTTTAGCCCTGCAAGGACTGAGGGTGGGCAAACCTTTAATTATAAAATCCTTAACATGAAATACCAACACTGCTGGGCAGAGCAAAAATGAAATACCAAGGGCAGAACAGTTGGTGCGCTCAATATTTCATTGTATGGAATGATCTCCAATCCACTTTCTAAAGCATAGGAGGTCTAATATTGTTATCAGAGAAGGGATGCCGGTTGGAAATTTTTATTATCTCTTTATCATACCAGCAAACCAACAAAAGGTTAAACTTTGTATAGTGTATGAAAGGTTATTTACTTTAAGATTACACATGTTTTTAATACTCTGTAGTTTGTTTGCTTAGCTTTTCCTCTTTTCTGTCAAACTATATGCTATCAACACAGGAGGAGGAGAATCATCAATCAGTTTTAGAAATACTTAGAAATAGTGATATAAAACTTCCTGAAGTAGGTCATCGAGCATGAGATTATGGCTGAGTTATGTCAGGTCAGTTGTGAATAATCTGAACACTTTCCATGACTATCCTTAATGTAAATTTGTTTGTCTAGTAGCGTTGCCTCCCTCCCTGGTTATCGTAATGAGAAACGTTGAGTCTATTAGGTACTGTAATTGAGACTGAAATATTTCTAGATAAACAAACACTAAAAAGAACTTGGGGAAAAAATCCAGTTCCCAATTTTTTTTTAAATCACTTTAACTTAACTGGAACTGGAAAGGGACTTTTAGCTGAATCCACCGTATTATTTTTTATTAAACATAATACTGAAGACTTGCTAAACTACCCCCTTGTTTCAAAAAGCTGACTTATAAATCCTGACTATTAGCTAAAGGACTGTTAGACCTAAGCGACTAACTTGGAAAACATAATGAGGAATGGAACTACAATACAGTAACTCCTCACTTAAAGTCGTCCCGGTTAACATTATTTCGTTGTTATGTTGCTGATCAATTAGGGAACATGCTCATTTAAAGTTGTGCAATGCTCCCTTCTAACGTTGTTTGGCAGCCGCCTGCTTTGTCCACAGCTTACAGGAAGAGCAGCCCATTGCAGCTAGCTGGTGGGGGCTTGGAACCAGGGTGGACCAACAGCCCTGCTATCAGTTCCCCCTATCAGCTCCCCGCTCCCTTAAGTTCCCTGTGCGGCAGCCGCCCAGCAGGCTAGCAATCGCCAGTTCAGCTGTCCCTGCCCCCCACTGCCATGTGCTGCTCCTGCCCTCTGCCTTGGAGCTGCTCCCAGAGACTCCTGCTTGCTGTTCAGGAAGGGAAGGGAGGGTGCTAATATCAGGGTGTCCCTCTCCCTCCTGCTCCTGCACCCTGCTTACCCCTTCTCCATATAAAGCAGGGAGGGGACACAGATGGAGGGAGACAGAGAGAGCTTGAGGCAGCAGCTGCTGTCTCAACTTCCTGATCCACTTAAAAAGACAATGCACTTAAGAGTGGGTCAGCTTACTTAAAGGGGCAGTGTGCATTTCTCTCTCTCTCTCCCACACACAAGATGTGTGTCTGTCTTTGTCTGCTATGCTGTCTCCCCTCCCTCCTATTTATGTTGCCTTGTGTGAGAGGCTACATTAACAACAATGTGTTAACCCTTGAGGGCTCAGCCGAGTGCTAGTTCTTCATTTAGCAGCAAGGCATTCCCTGGGAAAAAACCCTCCCTCTTCCACCCTCTAACTTCACCACCTCAACCAAGCTTCACAACCATTATAGCTGTTAAAAGTATTAAATTGTTTAAAACGTATACTGGGTGTATATCTATATAATATATAGTTTTTTGTCTGGTGAAAAACATTTCCCTGGAACCTAACCCCCGCTATTTACATTAATTCTTATGGGGAAATTGGATTCGCTTAACATCATTTCACTTTAATTCGCATTCAGGAACATAACTACAATGTTAAGCGAGCAGTTACTATAAAGAAAATAAAAAATAAGTTACTGGAGATAACCTATCTCCTAGAACTGTAAGGGACCTTGACAGGCCATGGTGGCTCTGTTTTAGTTCTTTAACTGTGTTTCTTAATTTGGGGTATACATTGAAGTTGGGCCTCTATTATGGTGTCTTTAAAAAGCGCCCATGCAGCTTGCAGGGATTTCACTTTAGTCACTGTACTTTTTAACTTCAGTTTAACTAACCCCCTCATTTTTGCATAGTTCCCCTTTTTGAAATTAAATGCCACAGTGTTGGGCTGTTGAGATGTTCTTCCCACCACAGGGATGTTGAATGTTATTGTATTATGGTCACTATTTCCAAGCGGTCCTGTTATAGTTACCTCCTGGACCAGCTCCTGCGCTCCACTCAGGACTAAATCTAGAGTTGCCTCTCCCCTTGTGGGTCCCCATACCAGCTGCTCCATGAAGCAGTCATTTAAAGTCTCGAGAAATTTTATCTTTGCATTTTGTTCTGAAGTGAAATGTTCCCAGTCAATATGGGGATAATTGAAATCCCCCACTATTATTGAGTTCTTAATTTTGATAGCCTCTCTAATTTCCCTTAGCATTTCATCATCACTATCACTGTCCTGGTCAGGTGGTCGATAATAGATCCCTAATGTTATATTCTTATTAGAGCATGAAATTTCTATCCATAGAGATTCTATGGAACATGTGGATTCACTTAAGATTTTTATTTCATTTGATTCTACATTTTCTTTCACATATAGTGCCACTCCCCCCTCTCTTCCCCGCCCCCCGCCCTCATGACCTATTCTGTCCTTCCGATATATTTTGTACCCCGGAATGATTGTGTCCCATTGATTGCTCTCAGTCCACCAGGTTTCTGTGATGCCTATTATATCAATATCCTGCTTTATTACAAGGCACTCTAGTTCACCCATCTTATTAATTAGACTTCTAGCACTTGTGTACAAGCACTTTAAAAACGTGTGTCTGTTTATTTGTCTGCCCTTTTCTGATGTGTCACATTCTTTTTTATGTGAATGTTTATCATCTGATCTGGCCCTTACATTATCCTTTTCCATCCTTTGCTCCTGACTATAACCTGGAGATTCTCTATCATTTGACTCTCCCCTAAGAGAAGTCTCTGTCCAATCCACATGCTCCTCTGCAGCAGTCGGCTTTCCCCCATCTCCTAGTTTAAAAACTGCTCTACAACCTTTTTAATATTTAATGCCAGCGGTCTGGTTCCACTTTGGTTTAGGTGGAGCCCATCTCTCCTGTATAGGCTCCCCCCATCCCAAAAGTTTCCCCAGTTCCTAATAAATGTAAACCCCTCCTCTCTACACCATCGTCTCATCCACACATTGAGACTCTGAAGTTCTGCCTGCCTACCTGGCCCTGCGTGTGGAACTGGTAGCATTTCTGAGAATGCTACCATAGAGGTCCTGGATTTCAGTCTCTTTCCTAGCAGCCTACATTTGGCTTCCAGGACATCTCTCCTACCCCTCCCTATGTCATTGGTACCTACATGTACCACGACCACCAGCTCCTCCCCAGCACTATGCATAAGTCTGCAGGTTTAAACTAGTGCAAATGGTGAATTTTCTGTAACTCAAAGTCTTTAAATTATGATTTGAACACTTCAGTAACTGAGCAGAGGTCCGGGGTCTATTACAGGAATGGGTGGGTGAGGTTCTGTGGCCTGTAGTGTGCAGGAGGCCATACTAGATGATCATGATGTGTCCTTCTAGCCTTAAAGTCTATGAGTCTAATTCATTTATCCTCACAGTGCACCTGTGAGGTAGGGAAGTGCTGTCATTCATATTTTACAGAGGGGAAACAGTGGTACAGGGAGACCAAGTGATTTGCCCAAGATGAGACAGGAAGTTTGTGGTGGAGCAGAGAATTGAATCCCTGTCTGTAGAGGTCCAGGCTAATGCCCTAACTGCTAGACCATACTTCCTACCAGGGAACAGAGCATACTCCCTGCACCATGTCTCACTGAATACATAATTCTTAATAAACACATCACTTTAGAGAATCTGAGAGATCTATGATGTTATTGCTGACCACACAATGTGGTGTTCCATCCTTCTTTCATACCCTGGGTCCCTATAAAACTTGCCTCTGATTTTCACCTAAATCACTCCATCAAGCTACCTAATCTTTTCCCCCAGCCCCATTCAGTACCTGGGACAGCCAGGCTGCAATGGTTAGAAACTAAGCTTAGTAGGCCTTGCCATCTCATAGATCACACAGGGCCATTGTTACTCATGGGGATGATGTTAGAAGGCCACCCAGACACTGTCCAAGGTATGAATGAAGACGTCCTGAAGCTGAGTATTCTCTGGTTGTCGCAGCCTTGCCCCCTCTCTGCAACCAGTCCCACCACCTCTTGGGGATAGTTGGGTTCCTGTTCACCCAGGTGCTCACTAAACTACATGGGGAGATTTTCAAAAACTAGGAAATTTAGGAACTCAAGTTCCATGGAGCTTGGTAACATTTTCAAACAAATCTAAGCAATGCAGGAGCCTAAGTCCTATTCAAAGTCCCACACAGTTACTCCTGGTTAATAAAGCAGTGAAGGAGATATTCAAAAGTACCTGGGCTTCTATATCCTTTAGCTGCTTTTGAAAATCTATCTCATGGTATTTACTGAGGAGGAGTGTTAACTGGAGAAATATTATGTTAGGCAGAAAGTCATAAGTCATAAGTCATAACATCAGAAATCCAGTTTCCTCATTTAAAGCTCACTCTGAAAACATACCTTCTTTTGGGACCCAATCCAACTCCCATCAAAACCAATAGAAAGATTCCTAGACTTAAAGGGGAATTAAATCGGGGGCCTTAATTAACTGTTAACTAAATCCATAGGATTCAATGTGTGTTAATAGAACAATATATATTATTTTAAAATCTAAACCATTATTTCTCTAAGATAAAGCGTGCTTCACACAATACTCAATACAGTTTCTCATACTTTGCCCCTTTGATTTGGGTTGATTCTAGACAACTGGAGATGAATGCAATTCTGATGACTTCACGGCCGTCCCTTTTTCAAACACAGGCATTTTATTTTAATTTTAGGCAATGTCTCTTTCCTTCCGAGTCAGCACAGTTGGAGCACCCAGGGCCTTTTAAGGGTGAACTTGTTATACCAATAGAATAAAAACCAGCAGGATCTTATTAAGAGGGATAAGGCAAAGATGCCACTTTTATTGTAAATATACTGATAAGGCAAAAGATAAAAGTAAACAACGTTGTACTTATTTTTTATACACACACACACACACACAAACATATATATATATATATATATAGAGAGAGAGAGAGAGAGAGAGATTCATTCACACAATCATTCATTCCAGTTCTGTATAGGTGTTATAGTTACCAGCCTAGAAGTTGCTCATACCAAGTTATTGGGCAGGTATCCTGGTCATTTGGTCATGAGGATGGAGCTGAGTCTGTGTCAGGTGAACCTGTTCCTGGAGGTTGGCAGCAGAACCAGAGACTCAAAGTCATCAGTCTTTAGAGTCCATTCTTATAGGAATTAATTCCTATGTTAGTCTATGGGAACTGTTTTATCCTGCTGTTGCTGACTCAATCAGCAGATGTCCAAAGTGGCACATTCCTGGTGGCTCCACACTGTTCAAAGTTGTGTTTCTCATCCTTCCAGGTGATGGGGTGGATCCCAGTTTACCCTCAGAGGGGTGGTCCTACTTGACACATTCTTCAGCCGATGGATACTCCCTTTCTAAGCTGGCACCTCCCTAACCATTCAGGTACATCAATCATTCATCAACATACATTCCATATCTTAACCATATTTGAATTTACTGTCTCCACCACTTTCCGTATGTATGCTAATTCATTTGAGACTCCCAGCCCTTTAATCACAGAGGGTGGGGGTCTGTTCCTAGAAGCTGTTGCTGTTACAATGAAGTGAAAGTCACTTAACGGCTTATAGTGTTTGTTTATATTGTATCAATTACTTCAAGAACAAAGTCAATTAACTTATTTGTAAGTTTTACATAGTAATAAAGTATCTTTCACAGGACAGATACAATCAATGGTTTCTACAGACGGTAGCTTACAAGTTTTAACACAAGACCCAAGAGATTTTTGTACTTGGTGAAACTATTGGATTTTAAAGTGTGGGAGACAAATTATTGGGGGAGTCACTGTCACTTGGGGGAATCACTGCTAGTACCTTCTTTAATATCGCCACAAACTGAAAAGGTTTTGTAAATGAACAATAAAGAATGCTCCCCCAATACGTGAGTCAATTATAACAAATACTGAGTATTGTCTTTAAAAGCCACCTTTGAATTCAAACACCAAGATGTGCATGTAACTAAATGGAGTACCTGTGTCATCTTATTGTTGTAATCCTCATCTTTCCTTGCCCCTTCACCTTCTACTGTTTGTTATCCTAAACATGGTGTCTGTTCTTATATTATATTTTATGCTCCTCAGAGAAGGGACAATGTCTTTCTCTCTGTGTTGTACAGCACATAGTATATTTGGCACTAACATAATAAATGATATCTCAGGAAAGACTGGTGTATTGTCAGTAGGTGTGACAGAATTCTGTTGCGAGGTTTAACGTCTTCAAATTTCAGGGGCACAAATAAATAATTAAATAAATATTAAACAAAAATGGGGAGAATGTGGGTGCAAATTACATGCAAACCAGTTCAAAGAAAATTATTTATGGATAAGTAAGAATGGACATTATAAATTAGAGACATTTAAGTAGGATATGGATTAGCCAGGCTTACTAGTCTAAATAGCAACACGTTCCTCACATTCAATTAGTTATTTCAAATACTTCCCAGGTGTGAGAGTGTGAAGTTTAATATTTTATAGTATACCCAAAATATGTATTAAAATTTACTTGACCAGGGCACAAAATTAAGACAAACTAGGACTTTTTATACTCACGCAAATAAAGGAGAACTTGCTTTCCTTTAAAATCCATGATATTTCTTTCAAGCATAGAGGTTTTACTAACAGTGATGTCTTTTCTTGCCAAATACTAAAGTGATTATACTTTACCTACCTGAAAATGAGTGACACCACATCTCTGTCATGTATACTTTTATGTACCCTGGTACGTGGTTTTCAGTCTTTACTATCTAAGGATTTTATTTTTATTACTATCTAACAATGTGCTACTGGGACAGCTAGCTAGTTTAGCACTTATATGGTCTCATTAGTGTTGTTACTGAAGCCCAGATTCTCAAATATATTTTGCTGCTGATTTCAATGGGAATTAGGCACCTAAATACCTTTGTGTATCTGGGCCTGACTGCCTTCCAAACACTAATGAATTTATCCTCCAAAGGAAATTTGGAATGTGGGGGATTGATGTGTATTTGCTCTAGAGATCGCATAGAGCCTTTTAAGAGCAGATGAAAGGCCCAAGTGATGCTCTCTTGCCCGCCCCCCGAACCTTCCAGTTGTAGTCAGAATCTAATGAATTATTAGAAGAGCACAGCTGCCAACAGTCCTGGATTTTACACTCCAACCCATGTATCTTCACTATGTTAAAATAAGGCAAAAGTAAAAAAAAATATAGAGCAGAGACTTTCCAATCCCTCATGTTGAGGTCTTCTGGAAGGAAGCCTGGAATGTCACCTACATCTCCTACCTCTGTTCCAATCAGCCCCATAGCCTATGTCATATACAGCACCAAACAGAGAAAGTTTGCTAATAATTTCAAAGCCCTCTAATTAGAACCAATACCACCCTCATTGCCAAGAATCCTAACTGTGTCTGGTGCCAACCAACCTTTTTCTTCTGTGTGTGTTTTCCTATGCCTAAAACCAGGTTTCAACTGGAAATACCATGAACAACAAGCTGCTCATTGATTTGATTAAATGTCCCTCATTTTCCCCATTTTGTGTAGAAGATCAAACTTATATTTTTAAATTATGTGTATAGCACTATAGCTATGCGTGGAGTTTTGCTGCCAAGTACAAAGCTCTGTGCGGAATACGCAGTTGAAATAAGGCAAAAAACTCATGATGGGATGACAAATTAAATATGTGGGTGGAGGTATGGGTACACAACATAAAGAAAGAGTGAGGTATGCTTATTATTACTTAAGTTGCACCATGAAAAAATTATGCAAGCATTGATACAGGCCCAATATTTCACATTTACTCACATTTGTTAGAACAGCTTCGATGCCTGCCTTTGAAAAGATAGCCCTTACAGAATCATACCAAAGATCTCATCTCTGTTACGTATCTGCTTGCAGAAGTTCCACTGACTTCACTTGAGGGTTCTATCTGTTGTACACTTATAAGATACACAGCAGAGACTTGCACTGCAGATAATCATGTGGTTGGAGTGCAGTATAAAAATACCTATTAGCACTTTCCTGCTTCAAAGGACCTCACAAAGGTTAATCCAAGATCCAGTTCTAAACAGCTTGCCTGATATCACAGAGGCCCTGGGTCCTTCTCCTAGTGAAGTCAATAAAAGTTTTATCATTGACCTTAAAGTTGTCATGTACCTTTTCCCAAACGGAATTGCATCAATGAGGAGTTAAGTGGAACCTTGATTGAGAAGCTCTTGTCAGCTTACCAGGACTTGATTTCCCTTGGGGACCAAGAACAGGTGGCTCCAGTCAACCTTAACTTCTCCTCATTACATTTTATCAGTGGGAACTAGGTCCAGGTCAAGCTTACATGTTTTTAACAAGCTTGGGTCTTCAACAATAAGGAAAACAATAAGAATTGAGAAAATTTTGAATTGAATGAAATAGAAACAAACAAACAAAACTATTGTGCAATTTTTGAGTTATCTAAGGACAAATAAGTTTCTGATTTTTTAAGCATGAACAATTGGACTTTCCTTGAAAGAAAAACTCAAAAATAACTCAAAACCAATGTAAGGTTACTAAATTTACCAAAAATTTCACCCTCGGCTGGAAACCAAATATGAGATTTCAGAGCAATGGATTTTTTTTCATGAAAATTGGCAATGTCCGAAAACAAAGGTTAATAATAAAAGTGCCTTTTTCAGCCTCAGTGCTACAATATAATGACACATACCAAAGCTGTTTTACAGTTGTGGATATTTTTAGGGGGACTCGGGCATCTCAGACTACATTCTAATAAATGACTAGTGATTTTGGATGCCTTCCTTTTTGTGTGTCCAAAGTGACATGTCTTGGAGGGCCCTGATTTTGAAAAAGGACTGAGCTCCAACCATCTGCATCTGAAAACAAAGCCATTTTAAGGTGTCTTAAATTGGACATCAAAAATCCCAAACACCCCAACTAACTAGCCATTTAAAAAAATGTAGGCCAAGATATAATTTTGAGTAGCTCAAAGCACTTCCCTCTCAAGAGACATATACTGTTTCCATAAGAAGTATGTTACACCTGGGTCAATTATTCTTTCCTATCAAACTGCAAATTAACCCACGTAGTAAAAACCCACGAAGGTCAAGCCTTTCAGGGGCATTATCACACTACAGTTTTACCAACTGTTGACTGTGCAGTTATTATCCCTTGTCATACAGAAAATACATATTCAGTTCCCAGGGAAACATTTAATTCTTTACGGACAATATCATGATTCATTAAGCCATGGTCCATGTTAGGGCTGTGTGGAGAAAGAGAACCGTGACTCCCAGATAGTGGTGGTGGTTCTAAGAGTTGATATGGCTGATTCAGTCAGAATTCCTCTGGGAGAGCACACATCAGAGTGGGAGCTGCAATACAGAGTGCAACATATGCCTTACGATGGGAGTTCTGCTCTCCCTTGCTTCCACGCTTTTCCAGTCCCTTTAGGTAGTCTTTGTACTTGAACCTGGGGAGCACAAGCCCTGTGACAAGCCCAAGCAGAAGTGCAGAAGGATGGGAAAAGGCTCCTTGCATCCTTCTCTACCCTGCAAACTCTCTTGCAGGGCCAGCAACAATATAGCCCTTTACTTGTATTGTAACTGCATATTTCTGATCTTACCATACACAGTGTATTGCACTATGAAACAGGGCTGGTTTGGGCATTTTTGGTGTTGAGTAATACATGATCCACAACTTAGCAATCTAACATCCTTGTAATGATGGACTCTTTCTCCAAACATTGACTCATGGAGTGGTGCCTCTTACTGTATACCATGTCATTAATGTCTATATACAGAAGAGGGTGGCTATTACATTGAATTTCTAAAGCCTCAAAATTCTCAACCATGTGACAGCTCCAGCACAGTCCATAGGAATATTCATCTTATTCACATTTTTCTGTCTCAAATATCTATTTTTAGAAAATGCATTGAGTGGATTCTTGCACATCCACAGCATCCAGTCTGTTACTCTTGTCACATTGCAGTCATTTACTTTAAAAAAATCCGTATTAATTAAATCTATCCTTAAATAAGAAAACTACCTACACTAAAACAGTTCATATGAGTTCATCTAGCCAGCCAATGAATGAACAATTGCTCTACTTAAATAATGCTAACCCAGTTTTTCTTTTACTGAAATAAATAACTTGAACAAATAACATGAACAGTCTCAATTTGAACTACTTCTCTTAAAAACAATGTAATAAATGTAAATGCAAATCCAACAAGGTACAGCAAGGAAGAAGCACAATGTTTGAATCCATAAGTATATAACATTCTGCCAAAACTACTAATTTTAACAAATAAAAAAAATCAATTATTTGAGCAATAGACAAATGGCAGAGCTCTGCTTTCATTTACACCCGTGCAACTTCATTAACTTCAAGGGAGTGAACAAAGGCAGAAACAAAGGCAGGTAAGTCTTCAGTGGCAATATAGAAGTTTAACAGAATGAAATTTAGCCTGTTTATTATAAAAAAATATATATTAAAATTCATAGGACCTAATTTTGCTCTCATTGAAGTCAATGGGAATTTCACAGTTGAGTTTACTGGGACTATGATTTGGCTCCTCATGTTTCCAGGACATTATTTATTATGCAATACACAACAGAAACTATTTGATCTAGCTGCATAGGTGCTGGAACAAGGAGTGCTGGGGGTGCTCCTCGCTTGAAGTAGTTTCTATCAGACACAGGGATTACAGTTTGGTTCAGTGGCTTTCAGCATCCCCACTGTACTGATTGTTCCAGCGCCCCACCTTGCTGTGATTCCTTTTTTTAAAAAAAGTAAGAAAGCTGTGAAATCGATTTTACATATGCAGTGGTATGGAGGGTTTAGATTATAGGCTACAACAATCTGGTGGGCTATTTTGTTATTGGGAATGGAAAATTCTATAGGGGTGACAATTCATCCATGTGTAGCACAATGCCTATGTACCACAAATCTCACATAAGATCTCGGGTTTAAGTGTAACTAAAGAGGGGCACAGTCCTTATGTTGAACCTCTGCACAAGGGTGAATTTCGCTGTCAGGCCCTGCTGTTGGAAGCTGTATCTAATGGATGTATTGCTGACTTCAGTAAGGTGCATGAGAACAGGGGTCTCTTCAAACAAAACAAGGCACAGAATTGGAGTCTAAGTGTTTATGACTTTAAATTGATTGGTTTTAAAATTTGTAATGCATCTAGAATCCCCGAAAAAAGGAACAGAAGTAAATATAACCCTGAAGTTGTAAAAACACAAAGCAACTATGGAGATTGGGAATAACTCAGAGTTTACTTGTGGAAATAATGGCACATGGCCAGTTTAGAATCCCAGAATCTCCCAAGCTGTAACAAAGCAGATTTTGAATAGGCATAATTCAGAAACAGATGAATAAACAGTAGTTATATGAATATCTGACCAATTCAAGTGTGGAGGAGGGAATTCCTTGATGAGGAAAGGAGTGTTCCCTTGAGATTTGAAACCACTGGATAGAATGGAAAAAGCCCATGTTAAATACTCCTTCACAGATCCAAGACACCACTGTTAAGTAATAGCTTGTCATCGTGAAAACAGTCCTTCTTAATAGAAATACTGATATTATTAGAATACAACAATTGCTGTACTAGTTGATGCTGTTATAAAAGGCGTATTGACCATACTTCATTATAGATTTTTCCTGTGAGTTTACAATTTACAATCAGATTCTGAATTCAGTTCATAAAACAATGCTCATCTTTAAAGGCATAGAATCAATTTAAAAAAAATACATTTCTCTCTCCCCCCAAAAAATCAATTTCTTGCAATTTCCCTGCTCCACTGGCACAAATTGAACCTGAAGCTGGCAGTGCTGGCTAGTGGATGATTACTCTAAAGTAGGAGGCTCCTCTGGTGGCATAGATCCAATGCATTGTAGAGGACGATGTTGCAACTTTGCAGTGTCACTGAGTCACTGTATAAATCAATGTGTTGATTTACAGTACTTGTACAACAATTGAGAAGATAATAGTTGATACAGAATCAATATACTAATTTAGTCTCATGGCTTCACTGATGCCACAATCTGCAACTGATTCCTTAGCGTGAATTAAAGCAAATGGTTTCTTACAAACAGCTCTTTACAATGCATATAATTTGGGCCTGATTCACCACGGCATTATTCCAGCTTCATAAATAGGGGTCAACCAAATTTGCGGCTGTGAAAATCATGTCACAGACTGTGAAATTTGGTCTCCCCCATTAAATCTGGCCTTTGGCTGCCCGCTCTGAAGGCAAAGTGGAGATCAGTGGCTGATGGGCAGGCACCTAGCTCTGAAGGGAGCGCCGCTGCCAGCAGCAGCATAGAAATAAGGGTGGCAGTACCACCCGCATTGTGGGAGAGGGATAGCTCAGTGGTTTGAGCATTGGCCTGATAAACCCAAGCTTGTGAGTTCAATTCTTGAGAGGACCACTTAAGAGTCTGGAGCAGAAATCAATAATTGGTTATGCTAGTGAAGGCAAGGGGCTAGACTTGATGACTTTTCAGGGTCCCTTCCAGATCTATGAGATAGGTATATCTCCATTTATTCATTTATTTTATACCCCCTAATAGGCTTGTGACCCCCTTTTGGGTCGGGACCCCCAGTTTGAGAAATGCAGCTGAGAAATCACACGTTTTTGTGGCTTGGTCCTGGCATAAATAGCAAATTTCATGGACGTGTTTCACAGCCACAAAATTTGCTATTTATGCTGTGACCCGAACCGATGAAAAATGTGGGATTTCTCTGAAATTTAAGTAGACCCCTATTTATCAACGGAATTCACACTGATATAACACTGGAGTAATGCTGTTATGATTCTGCCTGTTAACTTTTATCTTTTTAAACAGTCACAATTATTAACTACTCAAGGAGTTAAGGTTTTCACTGACTCTACTCTCTACGTTGCCAGGGGAAATGAATTGCAGATTTTCTTTTTCCTACAGTTGGCTAAGAAGTAAACTTCCTGGCATATTTTAAAAACACAAATATTCAGCAATATATTTGGGGCTTATCATCTCTCTCAATGTGCCAGTACAGCAAGTGAACATTCTCATTATCCAGCAAATGAACTTAGTGTCCACAGTTACCCCTTATATGAGCTTCCCCCTAATATGGCTACACCATTCAGGCTCCTGTGCTGAATTAAGCCCATTATAAATCTTGGGAGAAATCCTAAATTCGTTGGAAGTCAATGAGAGATATGCCATTGACTTTAATGGGAGTTGGGATAACACTCTCCAGCTTTATTGATAATACAAAGTGTTAAATGACTTTAGGACATGCACCTCATCAATACAAAGAATGTTGCGTTCCCAAAAACAAAAATTAGGCCTGGATCCAACAACTGATGGCACGGACTTGGCACACCTCTGCACCCAATTACAGGATTGGGGCTTTAAAAGGAGAAACACTTTTTTCAGCAATCAGTTTGTGAAAAGGAGTCTATTTCTGAGAACTTTCATCCAGGGCCACCGAGAGTGGGTTCGGGCCCCGGTGAAAATTTTTTTTTGGGCCTCCCAGCAAGGGCAGACCAGCTAAACAGGGCCGACCAGAGGGGGGGAAGCCAGGGAAACTGTGCCCCGGGACCCCTTCCGGACCACCGGGCCCCAGTAATTTGTACTGGCTTCCTCCCCTCTCGTCAGCCCTGCTTTCATCACAAGACCAGAAATTTCACCTGCGATCTTGAATTCTATCATGTCCCCATATCAAGTAATTCAATAAAGCAAATGCCATGGTCTGATGGCTTATTGTAGTGAATCAAATATTCAGAGATGGAATGTGGGCCTCACCCTTTAAAATGTGGCCATGAAAAGGAAATACACTTGACACCTGCCCAAATCCCACATTTGCACATGCAGTCTATGGGATCACACATCTACTCTAGCTACCCAGGAGTACATGCAAGAGCAATTTTTGGCAGGTGTGGCCATTGCATCGATGTTTGGAAATTTGGTCAAATTCATTTTAAAATACAAAGAGGAAGGTTCAATCATAAATCATAAATCATAAATTTTCCTCTCCCTATTTGTCAAACAGAGTTTAAATGAACAAATAAATCCCTAAGTAAAACACAGTCACCGAGAAATTAAATACAATTAAAAATCTTTTCCCATCTCACAGTACCGAGTGTTAGTATTATACATTATGAAATAAACAGTAAACCGAGGACTCCTCCACTGTACTGCATTGACATATGTCATTCACTGAGTTCTTTACTTTTTTCAAAATATGGAATTAAAATTAGTCCAGTTTCACTTTAAATTGTCCATCAGCCGCTCACTTTAAAACAAACTATATTAATTTTGTAAAATATATCCACTTCATGTTCTGTTTGTCTGTTGAGGGAATTATACCACCGGCATTGCTGTTATATCTGAGTGCCTCGTTGTTTAACACTACTGTAAGCAGTGCTGTGTTCTACACTTTATAGAACTCCTGTGTTGGAGTCTTATGTTTAATAGTAAAGGTAGATTTTACCCTGTAATTTGATGATTAAATAGAGTAAAATGTTGTACAATGGATTAAATTTTCTTGTACTTGTACTTTTCTCTGCCAGAATGGATTTTTTTTTAATAAATCATCAGTCAGCAACTAAAGGCCCATCACTTCCTCCCAATTACACAGGTGCAGTTGCTTTCACCTCTGAATTTTATGAGAGAAGGGGTTGCCCCTTACAATTCCATTTCAATAAGCAAGATGTTACTTCTACACTACAATAGTTCAAGCAATGTTGCAGAAGCCCTGGGGGGAAAAAATCACTTTTCTAGGACCTTGGGCAACACATACGCAGTTCTGGTTTCTATTGTGTCTGGCCAAGATTTCTACATGGAAAAACTAAACTATTTTTTTCCGAGTCTGCTCAGTCCATGTTAGTTATGGCCTGTAGCCATAGCATCCTGGATTGTGACCTCCCCAGATCTTAATGGGGTGGATCCTGTTTAACACCTCAATGAAAACCCATCAAGAAAACCCATCATTCGGTAGGAAGTGATGTTAGTGTAGGTGGCATTCTTTCCTTTGAGTCAGTACTATTGCACAAAATGTCCCACTAGCAGAGCAGGAGGGGACACTGTGCTGATGAGATGAAAAGCTATGGCCCTTACCACTTGTGCTCATTAAAGAGTCAATATCAGTTTTCTCAACATCGGAGTTGTTAAGCCCAGTGTACTCCCTACATTTCACTATGTGTAATTACATTCTAGCTACTTAAATTCCATCTGCAGTTTCAACTGGATAAGCCATTCTTCATATCACCCTGTCCTGAAGTATTGTGTAGTGTTACTATGCATAAACAGCTGTTGCAGTCCAATATATAAACATCTGCATTTGAATAGGGGGTGAAATAATTTCTGTTAAAATAAACCAAAAAAAGAAAACAAACAAAAAAATCCCAAACAAAAAAACCCTGACACAGGTGTTATATCCAGGCACAACTCATCTGAAGACAACAGTGTTACTATAGATCAGTGGTTTCCAACCTGTTGTCTGCAGACCCCTGTGGGTCCGAAGACTATGTCTAAAATTTCCAAAGGGGTCTACACCTCCATTTGAAATTGTTTAGAGATCTGCAAATGAAAAAAAGGTTGTAAACCACTGCTATAAATTAACAGTGTCACAGAGAGCAGAATTTGGCTTATAATTTGTAAAAGTGCTTTGGGTTTCTTTGGGCTGAGAACTTGCTAGTTATATATATATATATATATATATATATATATATATATATATATATATAAAATCATAGAATACCAAGGGGGGGACCTCAGGAGGTCACCTAGTCCAACCTCCTGCTCAAAGCAGGACCCATCCCCAGATAGATTGCCCCAGTTATCTAAATTACCCCCTCAAGGATTGAACTCAAAATCCTGGGTTTAGCAAGCCAATGCTCAAAGCACTGAGCTATTCCTCCCCGCATCAAAATGTTAAAACATGATCTTTTAATGTAACACACCCACATGACTTTGCTTGTCTAAAAATTGAGCAAGACATAGACAAGTCAAATAAAAATAGTTAAAATAATGTCATTCTGATTGTGAAGTTTGCGTTTTAAATTCTCCCATTGGTATATGCAGATTTAAGCACAGATAGAGGAGAAAATAGACTTTTTTAGGCCTTGTCTACACTAGAAAGTTTTGGTGCTTTAACCATGCTGATATGGTACAACCTCCCCATCTAGTGCTGATGGCATTACACCACTAAAAAAGTGCAGACAAATTCAAGTTAGAAAGAGAAAGTTAGTCACCTTGCAGCAACTGAGCTTCTTCGAGATGTGTGTCCCTTTTGGTGCGCCACTCTAGGTGATGCTGTGTCCCGGCGCCGTTGATCGGAGATCTTCGGTAGAAGTGCCTGCTCGGGACACACACGCTCAGTTGGTATCTCCCGTTTCATTGGAATCTTCCTGAGCACGTGAGTCCCACACTCTCCTCAGTTCCTTCTCTACTTTGAAGAAATCATATTAATATTCCAAAGTAGAGGGGTGGAGGGTGGGGAGGGGAGCACCCACAGGGACACACATCTCGAAGAATCTCAGTTACTGCAAGGTGAGTAACTTTCTCTTCTTCTTCGAGTGCTGTTCCTGTGGGTGCTCCACTCTACGTGAATGTGAAGCAGAACCCACTATGGCTAGTGGGATTTTGGAGTTGTGTGAGGGACAACGGTAGACAGTACCATACGGTGTCTTCTGTGGTATCCAGTGATAGTATAATGTTTGGCAAATGTGTGGTCAGATGTCCATGTGGCCGCCTTGCATATGTCTGTAACAGGTACGTTGTGGAGGAAGGCAATGGATGTTGACATTGCTTTAGTAAAATGAGTCCTAACACCAGCTGGTGGTTGAACATTCTGGGTCTGATAGCAGGATCTGGTGCAGACTGAGATCCACTTGGAGAGTGTTTGCTTAGAAAGAGCATCACCCTTTGATCTCTTGGTAATAGAAACAAATAGCCTAGGGGATTCATGACATGGTTTAGTTCTGTCAAGATAGAATGCAAGAGCCCGTCAGACATCGACGGTATGTAATGCAGCCTCCTGTGGAGTCGTGTGAGGCTTGGGATGGAATACAGAAAGTGTATTGATTGGTTAAGATGGAAGGTAGACACCACCTTGGGGAGGAATTTGGAGCGGGTTCGTATAGTAAGCTTGTGTTTAGAGAAAATGGTGTAGGAGGGTAGACCATCAGGGCGCTTATTTCACCAACTCTTCTTGTTGACATTATGGCAACCAAGAAAGCCACTTTCATGGACATGTGGAGCAGGGATGAGGTGGCCAGGGGCTTGAAAGGGGGTTTCATAAGAGTGCGGAGAACTAGGTAGAGACTCCAGGAGGCTATTGGTGAATAATTCTCAGGGTAGAGATTTTGCAGGCCCGTGAAGAAGCGTTTGATGGTGGGGTGGGCAAAAGTGAATAGCTGTCCAGAGTGTCATGGAAGATGATAAGGGCCGCGAGGTGTACTCTGATAGATGTGAGTGAAAGCCCGTCCTGTTTTAGTTTGAAAACATAGTCAGTGAGGGTTGCAGTCTGGGGTATTAGGCATCTGTGGAAGCACCAGATGGAGAAGCATTTCCACTTTTGCAGGTAAGTGTAAGAAGTGGAGTCCCTTCTACTGTGCAGGAGGACGTGTTGGACTTGTTCTGAACAGGCTAATTCATGGGATTGAAACCATGAAGGAACCACACCGTCAGATGGAGTTTCCAGAGCTGCAGATGAAGAAGCCAACTTCAGTTCTGGTCTGTCTGGAGAGGACGGATGGACATGCGTAGCAGGTAAGAATAGGGACCAGCTAAAGCATTGGACTTTTAGTCTGACCAGGGCTCATAGGAGGCATAGAGCAGCATTTCCCCTAGAGACTGAAACCAATGGGGATAAACCCAAAGAAGAATGGCCAGATCCCTCAAACTTATAGAATATCAGGGTTGGAAGTGACCTCAGGAAGTCATCTAGTCCAACCTCCTGCTCAAAGAAGGACCCATCCCCAGACAGATTTTTGCCCCAGATCCCTAAGTGGCCCCCTCAAGGATTAAACTCACAACTGTGGGTTTAACAGGCCAATGCTCAAATCACTGAACTAGCTCTCCCCCTGTAATACTAGCCAGTATTACCCGATGACAGGGAAATAGACAATATGGGTAATGAACCACCAGTCTTAAGAAGGTCCCACAGGGCTAACAATGGTGTACTGCCTGTTAAATTTAGAGATGATTATGTTATTGGTTCTATGTAGTATTTTAATGAATATTGTCATGTATGGTATGAAGTAGATGTGGAATGTTTAATATGTTAAATGTTCTTTTCATAATTGTTAATGGGTTTTTGATATGATATGATACGATGTGGGTATATGCTGTTAATATGGGGGCCCGGATGTACTGGTGTGAATATTGTGGTCGTGGCAGAATTTTAGCAAGGGGGAATGTAAGGGGACTGTTGCCCCCCTACTAACATTCAGTGGGGGTGTTTTGGTTGGTTAGCTCTCAGCAACAAAAGGGGAAGGGTCGATGGGAAATCAGGACCCTGAGACTGACAGTCCCCAGGGGCAATGGGGAGAGGCCAATGCTCTAGGTCAGCCTGATTGACAGGACGGACAGGCTAATCAAGGAGTCAGGAGGGTCCCCTCCTCCGTGTGAGCTGGAATTGCCTGGGTCAGACAGAGTGGGGCCGAGCTAAGGAGAGAGCAGGAGCCCAAGTTAAGCTGCTGGGAGCAGAGCTGCAGCCCCAAAGCCAGAGCACAGCCCAGAGAGAGCAGACCTGCCCTAGGAGCAGAGCTGCAGCAACCAGAGCCAGAGGGGCTGGAGAAACAGCCCAGGGAGCTGGAGGCAGAGCAGCAGCAGCAGCAGCAGCCGTGCTGAGGCAGAGTGGAGCAGTCCAGAGCCAGGTATGGTGAGCAGCTGAGGAGAGCGAGGGGGACCCTGGGCAGTGGGCCCAGCACAGGGAGACACGTCAGCCAAGAGGCTCTGCAGGCCAGACTTGGAGGGGGATTGTAACCCTGACAGGGTGGGGGCAATGCTGAGAAGACGGGTCCTGCCACTGAGAGCGTGTGGCCACCGTCAGAGCAAGTGTCCAACCCACAGCATCGCTGCAGTACGGCCAGGGCCTGAAAAGGAGCCTGGGATCTACAAGAAACAGACTGTGAACTGCCCTAACATTCCAGAGACTCTGTTTGTGATGTTCCCTCCCACAGAGCGGGATGATGTGTTTCCTTTAATCTTTTCCCATTTTTCCTTATTCCTTTTAAAACTAATTGTTAATTAAATAAACTGTATTGCTTTAAATCTTATGTAATATTCAGTGGGTCAGGAAAGCATCCAGTGCAGAGAGAGTGATAAGCAAACACCACCTATAACAGCAAATGTGATGGAGAAAATGTTAGCTTCATGGCAGATCCTCTCCGGATCATCTTTTATTGAGAAGATCTTCAAAAATAGAAGGAAAAACATCCAAATATTTTGTTAGCCAGCCTATTAATAGATGCTGTATAACACTATAGAGACTAGAATGGAGTTTCTTACATACTTGGGGAAGAAGAGAGGAGAGCCTTTATCTGAATGGATATTTCAAGGTTAAAGTTAACAAGGACTAAGGGTTAAATTTTCAAAAGCCTCACACTGACTTTTCTGCCTCACACTGGCTCCCTCCTGATAGTCATGGTGCTGTACCTCTGCTGCCTGGCTACAGAGAATCACCTTTGTTACCATGAGCCTCCAGGTCGTTCAGAGTGTGGATCTGATCTACTAGTAGATCTACAGTAGATCTGAATAGCAGGTAGCAGGTGATTCGAACTGAGCTCTGGGGCCAGACTCATTGGCAAAGATCTGCCAGCAAAGGACAGAGCTGCATTTAGATGGTCCCTCCTAAATAATATTTAATAATTAAACATTGTATTTATTTCAATTCAAGACAATATCTACCCTCCACAGGAAACCCTATAAACAACACTGTTAAGCAAGTAGGCTACCCAATATGCAGGACACCAGCCAAGTGTGGGTTTGGGTGTTCTAAATCCATGCCCAGCATCTGCAACAAATTCCTAATGTAAAAGGTGAGGCTGCTCAGAACAGAAAACACCCTACAGTATTTAAAACGCTTGCCCGTGATTTATGTAACTTCCAAGTGATCCACTCTCTGAAGGCTGTGAGGCTCACTTTGTAAGAGTTTGAGTTTTGTTAAATCTCCCAGCATCAGATGGGAGGAACAGTGGCTGATTGGCCCAAAATCTTGTGTATTATAGTTGGGTACAATATCCCCAACTTTTTCTCCACTTGTCTCCTTTCTCCTTGAGAACTTGTATAGCTATAATTCTTTGTATATTACTATTTTAATACCTATGTAAACAGTCCTATGCTCTAGAATGACTGTACTCACCACTTCTTCTGTGGATCATAAAACCTCTGAAGCAGCTGGACCATTGTGCTCTTACCACATCCACTGCTTCCAACCAATGCCACCGTTTGTCCACAGTCAATTTTCAGAGTGAGACCTTTCAAAACGTTGTGGTAGTTAAAAAAATAAAATGTAGAACAATCTCAAATTAACGAGATTCTGTCACTTAGGGTGACCAGAGGGCAAGTGTGAAAAATCGGGATGGGGGTGGTGGGTAATAGGTGCCTATATAAGAAAAAGCCTCCAAAATCGGGACTGTCCCTATAAAATCGGGACATCTGGTCACCCTACTGTCACTAAATCCTGCCAGATTTATCCCTGCTACATTTTCAAAACCCACTCATTCCCATTGCAAATTCTGGCTCTGATCTTGTCTCATACCTCAACCACTGGAACCTGCCCTTCCTGACACCTCACATACTCTAATTTGTCCAGTGTTCTGCAGCAAAAAGTCATCTACTCTCATGATTCTGACCACAGTCAGTCCCTCTTGAAGTCCTTCCATTGGCTCCTGCACACTTCCTGCATCACAGTCATGCCCTTGGGCTCACCTTCAGGACCCTGCATAACTTTGCTTCTTCCAATCTCTCTTCTCTTGTCCTTTTTAGAGGCCACACCTTTCTTGCCTCACTCAGCTCAAACATTCCATTGTCTGACAACCCCTTTTTACATTCTTCTCCAACACTCTTCTCCATGCTTTCTTTTATGTTTCCTCTCTACACATGGAATTCAAATCAACCACCTGACTCCAATCTGCCATGCTTCGATCCTGTCCTCTAAAGCACACAATTCTTTTAGCATAATACAGTAACATGCCATGTTTCAAGTTGTAGTCACAGTGACTACAACACAGCACAGAATAGGTGTTTCTCCTACCTGGACATCTGGTCTTGAAGGATAACTGAACTGTACATTATTAAATTCAAGTGTTCCCTTTATGTGATCGAGTTTGTGTCCATCTGAAGAAAAACTATCTATAGTGGGTTTCTGGGGAGTGGAAAAAAATTAAAATTTAAGCAAATAATTTACAAATGCACAGTTGAGGGAGGGAGATATCATTATAGCCTGAATATTTCATATTTTTATTCTACAGTTTAAAACATCTTCCACACCACACCCGTTTTAGCATTGGGTAGTTTGCAGTCTAAGGCCTTGGCTACACTTACCCGCTAGTTCGACGGCTGGAAATCGAACTTCTGGGTTCGACTTATCGCGTCTAGTCTGGACGCGATAAGTCGAACCCGGAAGTGCTCGCCGTCGACTGCGGTACTCCAGCTCGCCGAGAGGAGTACCGCGGAGTCGACGGGGGAGCCTGCCTGCCGAGTGTGGACCAAGGTAAGTTCGAACTAATTCAAACTAAGGTACTTCGAACTTCAGCTACGTTATTCACGTAGCTGAAGTTGCGTACCTTAGTTCGAATTAGGGGGGTAGTGTAGACCAAGCCTGAGGCTAGCTGACATAGTTACTTTGCTTTGGTAACTGCATTCTGTTCTTTGTAATTTCCATTTAAGAGCCTGAACATAATGGTTCTTTCTAAGCCAGTTTGGTCTTTTTCCATTTGGCAAACACTAATTTTTTCCTCCTTTATTTTTCAATGGAAATTACCATGGCTTTTTGCTTATTACTACTTTATTGTTCTATTGGCATCGTTAGTGCTCTCATACAAGATAATAGCCCAGTTATGAGGGCAGGGTAGAAGGATCCGTACCTGATCAATTATCTTGAAAACTTTAAAGGCAGCTCCTCTAGCAATAGAGAAAGTTTCAAAGTGTGGTGCTGCTGTGCCCCGGCAATAACTACTAAAAGTTACGCAGAAGAAAACATGGAGGAGGAAGAAGATGAAACCCACACTGAAAACAAATCCAAAATTAAAGACTGGTCCTATAGTCTTGATTTAAACAACACTCCCATTTATGACCATTGGAACTATGCATCAGAAAAGACCGCAGGATCAGCCCCACCATTGCTATGTCATTCACAAGACATTCCTTAAGTATCAAAAGAATAAAGTTTAAACCTTGGAATGCCAGCACAATACCTTATAGTCTGGAACAATAGAAACTGAGAAGGATTTTTGGCAAAATTCTATGGAATTTCTACATAAGACAGAAAGAAAATGACTATTTTTGTTTTCTATTCTACTTGCCTCTATTGTAGTATATTTTAACACCAAATATTGTTAAAAAAAAGGTCATTCAAAAATATTTATTGGCTAATTAAAGTGAATGGCCTTTACCACTGCTAGATAAAGTTTTACAGAAAACCTGCAAACCCACTGTGAAAGTCCAACATATCTTTAGCTGACTACACCATAAACCTCACTATTACTCTGAGTTTTAAGGCAAGCAGTAAATAGAGTTCCAATTTTCCAAACAATTAAAGACTCCACATCGTCAAACTTTTAACTTTATTCTATAGAATATCCTTCAAATGAATAGAAACACAAAATGTGAGTAGTACATACAGCCACTCTACCTACCAGTCATTTGTGAGGAAGAATCTATTAGGCAAATTTCACCTCCTCTTCTGGTTGTGGAAAATCCATGAGCAGATTATGATTTTCTCTAATTTGTTAGTTATTTTAAATTATCTGATTACCTTTTCAATTAACTTCATTTACTGCTATTTAGTTGTGATTGGTCATATAGTCGCATGGTATTGTTGCTGTTCTCTGAGTGCAATTATAATAATCCTTGTGTCTGGTGTGAATGCTTTTGGAAAGTAAATTTAACATTAATCTTCTATGCACATTTGTGCTGATAAAACAAACTGCATGAATGTTCATGGAAAACAAACACAGAAGAGACGCAAATATGGCGGAGACAAATTTTTATATAAATTCAAATTAATATCATGAAAGAAATCACTATTTGCCTCACTCTATTAGATAAGCACGTTAGCTGAAACAGCTATGGCTGTGAAGTGAAAAACCAGGTGGATTTAAGTCATCTTTATTTGATCTCAGAGTGAACACTTCATGAGAAGAATGAAAATTTTACATCTGCTTTATTGTTACATTAAAAAGACAACAGCAAACCAGTTATGTAGTGAAGATTCTCTTCTGCCTATCTAAATTCTTATATTAGTGCCCACTACCCTGGTATCCAAACACAACTTCACAACCAAAAGGGCAAGGAACTTAATTTTAACTTATATTTTACAGAACACAACCAACTCTGCAGGAAGTTATAGAAAAAACCCGGCGCCTGAGCAGTTGTGGATTCTCCATACATATGATATCTCTTGTCCCTGCCTATAGCCAACATATCATATACTCAACATCACCTTCACAATGAAGTTAGTTTGTAGAAAGACATTGATGTAAAAATATGACACTTACAGCCAGGACAGTCCCAACTGAATAGCCAGTATTCTCATCAAGAATTAAGGTAGTTCCATACCAAAACCCAAGCCCGTAGCATCCATTAATAATTAGGTACAAAAAACCAAGAGACAGCTTAGAAGCAATAGCCTTTTTTATACCAAGGTTTTTTGCTTCTCCTAGTTTACTTGTATATCTGTTAGAAAGACAAATATAGGTTAAAAGAAGAACAGGAATACTTGTGGCACCTTAGAGACTAACAAATTTATTAGAGCATAAGCTTTCGTGGACTACAGCCCACTTCTTCGGATGCATCTCTTCGAATTTGTCTCTAAGGTGCCACAAGTACTCCTGTTCTTCTTTTTGCGGATACAGACTAACACGGCTGCTACTCTGAAATATAGGTTAGTCATTGTGGCTGCAGACAAAGTCATAAATTTAAAAAGACATTAACTATTGAGAGTCACCCTATTGATTTCCTGAGCTTGTTTTAGG